>NC_088859.1:25131496-25431496 GCF_963853765.1 Magallana gigas
TATTCTTCTGGTTGTCTCGAAAAGTATATATTAAATGATGCTTATTATATGTCAATTGTTTTGATTGTTACAGAGGAGAACAAGGAAGGCGGAGATGATGCCAACATGATGCAGATGAACGGTGACATCCAAGGAAATGGAGCAACAAATCAGGAAGATGCTGAGATGGAAGAAGGTAAAAAATGAAGTACTTGCTGCAATTTGCATTGGATAATGCTTCCTTATTGAGCATATATATACAACTATATTTTCACCGCACACTACTATTGGTTTTTTTTTCACTGCTCTCAAGTTGTAACATTTTTGGTATGTTTTATTATTATTCATAATTTTCAAAAGGGAATGTATAGTTACCAGTACTAGATTATCATAGATTAAACATCTACTTGTCATAATATTAAAGCACCCTAGGTAAATTGGCATGAATGGAAACCTACGCTTGGTTTTGGATTTTTAATGAGCCATTGATTTCCTTTCGCTCCAATAATGAATATTTTGTAATTATCAGCAGTTTTACTTAAAAATGAACAAGTTTTATTAGTTACCATATTGCGTAACGGACAAGATGTACATGCTGTCCTTATTTAATTACATACAGATACTGTAATAAATCACAAAACATTTTTTTTTATCTGTTTGTGAAACGTGTTAGACTATGAGTTCAAATGCAGGTTAAGAGCTATTCTATACAAAAAGAAAATATTACTTTTGCAGAAAACATTATGAAAAAAATTAAGCTTTATCAATGTGGTATGGGGAAGTACTTTTAGATGCTTTAGTTCCTTTAGATTCCATTATAATCTCATATAAGATTTAGAACTTGATGAAGTACAATCTCTCAAATTATCTCTTTAATCACAACTGGGTCTGGTCGAATTCAAGATGGGGTGAGACTGTTTGCAAATATAGAAGGGCGAATATTACATGGGGCAAAAATAACCCTGTAAACAGTGGCATTTATCAAAATATCCTATCATGCTCTCTGTATTTATATTTATATTACTAATAATTCTAGTGGATAATCTTTGTCATTTTTTGTGGAGTGGGGGGGGGGGGGTATTTATAGTTATAAAAATGTGAATTTGACTATATCTTTGTCCAATACAAATAAATGAGAGAGAAAAAAAGACATGACTTATACTTGATTATGTATATTTTTCTTTGAACAGATGAGTGTCGATCAGAGGCAACATTTAGATATACTGTTGAAAACATAAGCAAGTTAAAAGAAACGGCCCTCAGTCCTCCTTGTATGGTTCGCAATCTTCCATGGTATGTGTACCATTCTCACATTTTTAAAAAAAAATTATACATGTTTATCAAAGAAAGCCTTTCCAAAAAACAGTGTGTTACTTTATTCTCTTATCAGTGTTTTTCAAAAACTCAATTGGTTTTTTTTTTTTTTAAATCAGGAAAATCATGTGCCAACCAAGACCTGGCAGTGAGAGACACAACCAGAAAACCATGGGCTTCTTCCTGCAGTGTAATGCCGAGTCAGATTCTGTGTAAGTAGAGGGGTAGAAAGAGGGGTCTTTAAAGTTTAAAAGCATATACCTTTATCCTGATAGCTTTCAATTTGTGTGTTTGACTTTTGACTAACAAGGATATGTCTATTGCTGTCTGTAGATCCTGGTCGTGCAATGCCTCAGCTACACTCAAGTTGATTCATCAGACAAATGAGGCTGAAAGTCACACAAAGAGTAAGTTAAGATTAGATGAACCATTACAATGAAGACTGCCATTTCATTTCAAGTATAACTTTAGTCAGACTGTCTGTCAAAAGGGTCCCAAAACTGTTTGATGATTGTTCAAAAATAGATGTGTACAGTATGTTGAATTCCATAGAATTTGATGATTGTTCAAAAATAGAGGTGTACAATATGTTGAATTCTATAGAATTTAGAATCCGAATACATATATGTGTAGGGAAAACAGTTATACCAAGACTTCAAGGGGGAGAAGTGAATCTTTAGGGAGAACTAAATAATGGTTCATGGCATTGACTAATTGGTGCAGAGATGTTTTGAAAAATTATCCCAATATGATGTAGCTTCATTATTACATTGTCCCATAAGGATTTAAAGTAGCATTTTATCAGTAAACAAAATGTGTCAAGAAGGGAACTAATAAGGAAAGAATATTTTACAATTCAACCTGTATTGATTTTTTACTCATTCATAGTCCAACGAAAGGACGGATTGATATCAAAATGAACTATGGAAAAGCTCTTGTCTTTGGGGAACTAGGACTTATATTATTTTGGTTTGTCTGTTTGCAACAGACTTAATTTTAATTGAATGGTTGTTTAGATGGACATAGTGTTTTCTTTTAAATGATAAACAATTTTTTTTCTGCTTCAGAAATACAACATCTGTTCTACAGTAAAGAAAATGACTGGGGCTACAGTAATTTCATTGTCTGGAATGTAAGTATTTCCTCTGCATGGTTTTGCTAGAAATAAAAGACTATACATGTACTTACAAGTCAGAAGCATAGTGTACAAATACTTCTAAAAGAAAGCCGAAAACAATTTCAAGAATTTCTTGTTTTGGTAACAATGAATTCTTAAAGCATTGGCAAAAAATTCCTGTATAAAGTTCTGTTTATCATTCAAATGAATTTATTCCTGAAACAGGAACTTTTGGATCCCAACCGAGGTTTTGTGGCTGATGACAAGATAATACTGGAGGTGCATGTTAAAGCTGATGCTCCTCATGGCGTTAGGTAAGAGATTAGACAGGTTTTATAAAACTTGTGTACAGTTCAACTTCAAGCAAGAGAAAATGTGCTGCATTGTATTGTAACATACTGCAAAATGCTTTATTATCTTAAAATATTTCTCAAGTCCAAAAAAATTAAAATATTTACATATAACTATGCCCAGTTGTGCTAGTCTTTTGAAATTTGATTCCATATTTTATCGGTTCAAATACATGCATTAATATGAAAGTAAAAACATGCTACTTAAAACATTATGTGATATGCTAGTCGTGATTCCTGATTCCTGTGGGTCTAGGAACACACAAAAAAACAAAAATGAACCGAAATATCTCTAAACAATTTAGACTTTTAAAGAGATTTTTTATCATAAAAGTCCTCAGAACTACACATGTATAACTTCTGTTAACTTTTGTAAAGCTGGGACTCTAAGAAACACACAGGCTTTGTGGGACTCAAAAATCAAGGAGCAACATGCTACATGAACTCTCTTCTACAAACCCTGTTTTTCACCAACAAATTAAGAAAGGTAAGAATGCATATCTATAGTCTAACATTGAGTAGAATGTTGACACTTTTAAATAAGTAAATATAATGACATCATGCCGTTTTCTTTCATGTTATTTGAAAGTTTAAGCACAGTGCAGTGTAGTTTTCCTTTCCCATGGATTTGTCAGAAATGCACATGTAAAGCATGTGTAAGTATTGCAGCGTCTCTGTAGATTAGTGTTTTATTCTCCTTAAAGGCAGTATACCTGATGCCCACGGAGTCTGATGACAGTGATAAGAGTGTGCCACTGGCTCTACAGAGGGTGTTCTATGAACTCCAGTTTAGTGATAAACCTGTAGGAACTAAGAAACTAACAAAATCCTTTGGGTGAGAACTTACCTTATATACATGTATGTAGTTGTAGAGCCATTTTTTGTCCCAATTAATATATGATCATTGTATTCTTCATTGAAAAATCGTAATTGAAGATAAAAAAAAAATGTGAACTAATGCTTCTTTTATTACATAATGTATACATAACCCTTTGATTGAAATATTTTTGAAAGCAAGGAAAGTTTAAACCGAAATTTCACTGTAAGTGTGAATAATATAATGTTTTGCAACGTACTCAACTTGCATGTTAGCTACGTGTATAACTGGACAACGATTAAATATTATTATTCAGATGGGAGACTTTAGATACTTTCATGCAGCATGATGTCCAAGAGCTCTGTCGTGTGGTAAGTATGACCAATGACAGGTTGACGAGTTACCGGTATATACATGTACTATCCTGTTATTCTGTTACATCTAGAAGATATGAAAGCTCGTTATTTTTTGTACTTGCACATTTATTATATATGCCTGTTTCCCATTGTAGCTACTAGAAAACATGGAAAGTAAAATGAAGGCTACAGTTGTAGAGAACACGATTCCTAGGCTGTTTGAAGGAAAAACTTTGGTAATGAAATTGTGGAAATGATAGTGTCTTGAAATCTTGAAGCCATATCAAGTTTTAACAGTTGTTTGTATTCCTTCTTAAATTTTTTTTCCTTTAATTTTCAGTCTTATATTCGATGTAAGCATATTGACTACTGTTCAAGCAAAGAGGAGGCTTTCTATGATATTCAACTAAACTTAAAAGGCAAAAAGAATGGTAGGTGTTCTATATTTGTGTGTGTTTGTATTTATTGTTGCTTATCAAAGTCTGCTTTTTGTACTATAGTAACTATAACATTTTTGACTGAGAACTGTTTTAAAAATGTTCAGGTGATTTTATGTATTTCCTTTTTCAGTATATGAATCATTTCAAGATTACATCAAAGTGGAGTCGCTGGATGGAGAGAATAAGTATGATGCAGGTGAACATGGGCTACAGGTAATAATTACATGAACACTTAGGGTGGCTGCTTTGTCATTAAACCATTGATTTATCACAGTGTTAGCTATCATTGTTCTGCTGAAAAGTTCTTATAAATATTTTCTTCTTTTTTTTGTCAAATGTTATCAATTAATTGATTATGGGCAATTGTTGCATAAATGCACGTATGGACTAGATTATTTATCTGATTCTCTGTTTATATATGTGAACCATATTTATTTTTTTTTCTCCATGAATTAGGAAGCTGAGAAGGGCGTGTCTTTCCTAAGTTTCCCTCCTGTACTTCATCTTCATCTGCTTCGATTTATGTATGATCCGATGGCTGATGCTTATGTTAAAATCAATGACAGGTAGGTGTGGTTTAAACAGGTCAAGCCATGTAAAAATTAATCATTTAATTTTTTCTAATACTATTTTGGTACTATGCCCTTTGATACTGTAAACTCTCAAATACATGTACCTTAAATGTAAGACCTATATGTTTTATATCAGATTTGAGTTTCCCGAACGTCTTAATTTGGACAAATTTCTAAATCCCAAAGAAAAGAAGGAAAAGACCCCCGCTAGCTATATCCTCCACGCTGTTCTGGTCCACAGCGGGGATAACCACGGGGGTCACTATGTGGTGTACATAGCTCCCAGAGGGGACAGCAAGGTAAAGACAGGACAAAATGTAGGAACACAACTTTTTTACTTATTTCCTTTATACTGAGATTTGAACGTGTGAATTTTGAACGATGGTCTTGATTGCTCCAGTGTTTGGTTCAACGTCCTTCTCTTTTGTTCAGTGGTGTAAGTTTGATGATGACGTGGTGTCCAGGTGTACAAAGCAAGAAGCGGTAGACAACAACTTTGGAGGACATGATGAGGAAGTGGCCGTCAAGCACTGTACAAATGCTTACATGTTGGTGTACATACGGGAAAGCTGTTTAAGTGAGTTCCTTTATTAAATTCAGTGGGAATTTTTTTGTTAATTTTGTATGTATACATGTATGTATCTTGATTGAATTAAAATTGTAATTCTTATGGCTTGATGTGATCATTTGTAGTAAGATACAGAAAATTTAAACCTGTATTACAAATAAAGGTTTTATTTGTATATGTTGAGTTAAAAACTCTGTATACTTTTTGTAGATGATGTTTTGTGTGAAGTAACTGAAGCAGACATTCCACAGACTTTAATAGAGAGACTGGCTGAAGAAAGGTCTGAACATACAATTAAAAAGATGAGATTTACTATATACATGTACAATTGTACACCAAGAAATAAAATTTATAGTAAATATAAAACCTGTACATTCATTTTTTTAGGAGGCTGGAAGCTCAGAAGAGAAAAGAGCGGACAGAGGCTCATCTATACATGACAATACAAGTTGTTTCAAATGACAATTTCTATGGACATCAAGGAAATGATTTGTTTGATCCAGATAGAGTGAATTATCGGACATTTAAAGTGAAAAAGTCGTGTAGTATATCAGAATTCTTGGATATTATTGCTGAGAATATGGTATGTATTAGTGTCCATTAATTAAAAATTTATTTGATAATAGAGATGTTGTGGGATTTCCCAAGTTGTTGAAGTTAAGTTATCAAAATTCAAACCTTTTCCCCCAAATTTGTAGAAGTACCCTCTGCAACAGATGAGGGTATGGCCAATCCAAAGTCGCCAGAATCAAACAGTCAGACCAACATTTCTAGATTTGGATACATATGGACATAAAACGGTATGGATCCCCAAATCTTAAACGTGATTTTACATTCTGTTCACTCTCAATATTGTACATAGTAAATACAGATGACGTTATATGTTTAAATTGTTTACAACCCTGTTAGGGAATATTGTTAAAACGCTAGGAGAAAGGAGATTTGGATGCTTATCAAATGTCTAAGATGTTTGATTAAGCATAATAACCTGTAGAATAGCCACATCATGGATGGAACAGTCTGCCCAGTTCTAGTTCATTTCAAAGCCATGTAAATGTCTGTTACCCTTGATTCATAGGTACAGGAGACAGCGGACAGTGAGAGTCCATGGACAGTGTGGGTGGAGACACTGAGTCCAGAGAGTGGGCTACAGGAGCTTCCTGTGTTTGATAAAGATAGTAGGTTCACTGGTCTTGTCTATTTGTGCATTCTTTGTAGCGTACATGTACATGTCTGTTTCATTGATCTTATGTTAATTTGTTTGTCAAAAGAGTATAGTGTGAAATTAATACCACAGTTAAAACATGTTGACCAAATTTTATTTAATTTTAACAATTAACACTAGCTATTAAAAAGTGAAGACCTACAATCTTGAGAAATTATGTGTATATGGCATGAAAATACTTTTTTAAAATCAATTTTGTTAAAAAAAAATGTTGTTTAAAGTTTAAATAAAATTTGATTAATTTTACAAAAAAGGCTGCTTGGAGTTGAAAATTATCCTTTAAGATAGTCACATTTCAAACTCCGTATCTTTTTTTGTTTCTTTTCTTTCAGATGATGTCCTGATATTTGTAAAATTGTATGACCCAAAAACAGCATCAATTTCCTTTTGTGGTCATATGTATGTGCCAATCTCGGCCAAAGTTTGTGAGTATTGAATAATACGTCTATCACCTGCTCTACATTTAGTTCATTCATGTACATTGTACTGGTACTCTGTGTAGGAGCTTGCAGGCAAAGTTAATTTCAGAATTGTCTGATAGATGAGGATTTGATATTTAAGAACAAAATATTTTCTCCTTGCTTGGTGAATATTCAAAAGATAGTGTTGGTCCTATTTTCACCATTAAAACAAAAATGATCAGAATCTCACTAGTAAATTGAATTTGATCGAACATATTTATTGACAGATGTCAATAGCATGAGACACACTCACAAGATATTCCTTTTCTAAATTTCGCAGATAGAATGTTATGCATTGTTAGATATTATTTATGTTTTTATTCATGTAAGTGTGTACCGGTATATATGAAGAAATTTGTGAGTAGCTTTTATTTGAGACTTGAAGCGATTCCTTGGTTTTACAGCGGAACTAATGCCAGATTTGTGTAGACGGGCAGGTTTCCCAATCAACACACCCCTTACACTCTTCGAGGTAAAGTTATTCTAAAATCTTGCACCGTCTTGTATTTTTTCATCTTGTGCAATATCGGTTATGTAACAGAACATATACTAGGCTGTTTGATTTATATGAAAAGAAAATGCTACGAGAAAAGATAGGTTGCAGTTAAAAGCAGAGACAACTGATTTTGATGACTTTCCTTTGTTTTTGGTAGGAAGTGAAGCCCAACATGGTGGAGTTGATAGATGACGTCAACCTGCCCTTGGAGAAGACTCTGGAGGAGCTGATGGATGGTGATATAATTGTCTTTCAAAGGGATGATCCTGAAGTTCACCAGTATGAACTGCCCACTGCCAAGGATTACTTTAAGTAAGACTGGCCTCGACAAAAGAATTACTAATTTCTTATTTCAGTTTCAATTTGAATTGTTTGCAGCTCACTAAAATCCTATAAGCAGTTACTGTATGTACGTCTACCATCTGTGGTAATCTGTACAGGCTTTCAGCACACTAAGTTTGTGGTGTTTATCTTGCAGGGATCTCTACTACAGGGTTGAGGTGATATTCTGTGATAAACTAAATCCCAGTGATCCTGGTTTCTCTCTGGACTTGTCCATGAGGATGAACTACGATCAGATGGCCAATGCTGTGGCCCAATATTTACATACCGATCCATATCTGCTCCAGTTCTTTAAACCACAAAGGTAAGGAAACAACTTTAGTTCTAATGTTGTTTATGGAATCTCTTGGATAATGTTGAAAGAATTTTAAGACACCCGTTTAACCAATTAGCTCATGCATTAAACTTGTCAGAAACTAGCTGGACATCCAGGGCTGACAGCTAAATTAAAATTGTCAGCCCTGCCAAATATTTGTTTTCTTTTTTTTGTGCGCAAAAAACTGATTAGCAACTCAAAGTAAATCTTCCTTTTTGTAGCTATCGAGAAGGTCCAGGCAATGCAATTAGATGTACTTTTGAGGGTAATCTAAAAGATCTCTTGTTGTACTCAAAACCGAAGCAGCCTAGGAAATTATATTATCAACAGGTAAGTAAATTACTAAACACACCTGCCTGGATTGGAATTGCTTGTGATATTTAGGTCTAAGCAATGAGTACTGGTCAATAAAACTTATCAACATTTATAAGAGATGATTGAAGAAATGCAATTTTGATTTTTTTTCTGTATTTTAATTTCAGTTAAATATAAGAATAAATGAGTTGGAGAACAAGAAACAATTCAAGTGCACATGGGTCAACAGCAAACTCAAAGAAGAGGTAAGGAATTTATAGAATGTTATTTATAGGTTACCATCACAGTATGATGTAAAAGTATTCATACTGCCATGAATTAAAACTTTGATACTAAGATCTTTGGTTTATACATTAATAAGTCAAAGGTTTTTACAAAATTCACAAAATAAAGTGGGCATGAAGAATCATGATTCTGCAGAAATAAACCACATAGGTTTTAGACTGCTTGTCAAAATGTAAAAACACCGGCTTTGAAATTCAACCTGTGATTGTTTTCTGTTTGTAGAAAGAACTGGTGCTTTACCCCAACAAGAATGGGAGAGTATCTGACCTGCTGGAAGAAGCCAAGAAGCAGGTCACTCTGTCCGAGGACGGCTCAGGCAAACTTCGGTAAACACTCTTGTTGATGTGTGTAGACATTTTAAATTAATATTTATAATTGGATAATGCTAGGTCAGTAGGATGACATGCATATTCTGTAAGGAAAATAATGTACTGTATAGAGAAACTTGGCGATTGGGAGGTGTTTGGGACTTATGGGTCAACCATGCTTAATTTTATAATTCAGTACATTTATACATATCTGTTCATTAAATCTATAAAAATATGCATGTGTGTAGCAATTTACATGTTGCACCTATATTGACTGTCAAAGTGGCAACAAACTACAAAAACCAACCTTTTAGATTGGACCAATAATGAAAAACTGAAGAAATGTGCATCATTGTTATATTTTAGTTACAGTATTTGGATAAAAAAAATGGTTAAAAAGTCTATAATAACTTCATGATTTAAATGGACAGAATGTTTTCAGTACCATTGCAATTGCATGGAATTTCTGCTTTATCCATATTCATATATAACAAGTTTTTAATGCATATGTTCATGTATAGCTTTCTTTAAGTATATAGCGCATATGCATGTATATACAATGCTGATATGTGCATGTCTAATGATTTAGAAGAAAAAACGTACAACAATGTCCATGATTGTGTTGCAGGTTGTTAGAGGTGATCAGCTATAAAATCTACTCCATACAACGTGAGGAGACATTGCTAGATCTTTTGAGCTCCCAGGGATCAACCAAAAGCTATAGGATAGAGGAAATACCGTTGGATGAAGTGAACTTAAGTTCCAATGAGACACTTATACCTGTTGCTCATTTCCAGAAGGTAACACATTTTTATGTTCCTGACAAAAAATCAGCTTTAAATACAGATTTATTAAAGCTTTAAAATTATTTTTTAATTAAGGATTTTTTTATCCAGTGTTACCTTTCTATCTTTACAGGAGGTGTTTTCCACTTTTGGTGTCCCATTCTTATTAAAGATTAAACAGGTATGATGATCTTGTAATTAGGGTATTTAATATGAAAAGTCATATGTCATTATATGGTCATTAATGTCATGAAAGTTTGTTGCTAGATAATAATATAAAATTCATTTTATTTAACTTATCCACAGAATGAGCCATTTTCTGCTGTAAAAGAAAGAGTTCAGAAGAAGCTAGATATACCAGACAAAGAATTTGAGAAGGTTGGTTTATTATCAAGTCATACAGACGAAAGGAATGATTAAATATTCTGTATATTTCGCTGACATTGATGTATTATTGTTGTTACATTTTGTTTCATCAGTTTGAGCATTAAGATGTAAAGAATAATTAATGGCATTTAATATGAAAACCTTACTTACACCTAATCATTTTTTTACAGTACAAGTTTGCAGTGGTGGTAATGGGAAGGGTTGAACACATATCAGATGAGGATCAGAATATTCGAGTTGATCTTGACATCTTCAAGCCTCATGCTATTCAAGGTACAAAATGACTGATCTACTAATGCAAATCATTTTCAGTGATTATTATTTTGGTTTCACGTTTGTAAAGTTGTCTTGACGGAATGGAATACCTGTTAAGTTTTCATGCATGTGATAGTCGGTGATTTCCTTATTTCAGGTGCAAACATGCAGGCTCGGCCATGGCTTGGTTTGGATCATGTCAATAAAACACCCAAAAGGACTAGGTACAATTATTTAGAAAAAGCAATAAAGATCCATAACTGAGGAGGGAAGAATTCCTGTTTCTTTGGATTTGCCGTCCTTTGGATCGCTAAACTAAATATACCAATGACATAAGAGGAAAGGGTCTAGTCGTTATACTGTAGCTACTAAGAGTACAACATCCCCCCATATATGCAGCTTTTCTGAAGACCATTCATTGTTATTGGTTTTTGTGTTGGACACTGTTTACATTTGATATTCGTGCAATCATCTGTGCTCTTGGATGGTCTTTGATGTAGTGTGTGATCTCCTATTTCTTAACGTGAAGCGTGTGATTCAGAATGAGACAAAGTGCTGTTATGTTTTAAGTTATGTTGATCATTGATTGACAGATAGACTTTGACTTGACATTCTGTATTACTTATTTTTTTAATTTATTTATTTCTTTTTCTAATTTTTTTTTTCTCATAGTGGCTGGTGTAAATTTACGGGTGACACTAAATTAGATTTTTCGATTTTCTTCCTGCATTTGCAGGTAATTCCTCTCCAGTTCAGACTGATAATTTTCAACCCAATTCCAATGTAGTTTATATTCATTGCCAGCTTTTTGCCCTGAATGTTATAAATGTATTATTCGGTATAGAGTTATTTAACTTGTGATCAATTCTAATGATGTGAAAGTTAGGATAGGGTTCCACTTGTGAGGCATATGTTAGCAATTGCCTTGAATATGTGATCCACTAGATTCTGAGAGTTATGATGCTTTCTTTTTAATGTTGTATATGAAATGCATGATGTAATGTTTTATGTATTATTTACATGTACATGCCACTTCTATTGGCATAAAAAAGCAATGTTACTTTATTTGTAAAGACAACAACTAAAAAAATTAATTAATAAAAGCCATGAAAAAATGTAATTTTGTTTTAAATGAAAATATGATTTCATTCATTTAAAGGGGGGAAATTTTGGATGTCGACCAAGTCTCTAATCTCAACCTAACAAACAATTGTAAATACACCGGTATGTGTTTATGGTCTTGTTCCCTACATACAGTGTATTAAACATCTTCTGATTCACCTCTAGACTTAAATCTCTTGTTAGATTTGTGCAATTAATGTGCAATTGCAATGAAAGTATTTTCACAGATTCATGTACATACCAAGCATTTTTTTATAATAAGGAATGCAAAGACAAACAAAATATTCGTAAAGATAAATTTTATTTTTCATGTGGAAAAATTAACAAATACGACCATTTGCAGCACATCTTTCAAATTCATTTTCATAAAATGTGACAAATTATTGTTTATGATAACAGTATATCTACTTGTATGGGGAACTTTAAAAAAAACAGAATTTTTTTTTCAAATAATGTAATGGTTTGTAATATTTTATATTGCATTCACCAAAAAATAAAAAAAATCAGAACTAGAATTAAATTTGGTTGAAAATATTGATAAATAAAAAGGTTAAGGGGCAAACGTAAGATTTGATATTGAAAAAGAAATCTTAAGAGTAATGATATTTAAAAACATGTAGTCTGTTATTATCATAGTAGTAAACAAACACATTTAGTTTTTAAGGCAAATACTGTATGACTTTTCCAGGGTTTCTTTATCCATAATTATACATGTACTTTGATGTTCTGCAACTGTATATTGTAAACCTTTAATATTGTAGGAAAATCTTGGTCAATAATTTGAAAATCTTGTATTTCACTACAGCCATTAATTTCTAAATGATTTTTTGTTACCAAAATGTATATAGCCATTCAAATTTTGAGGGAAACCCTTGGAAAGACCTTTATTTAAGTACTGTAACACCATTACAGCACCAGTTTTGAGGGATAATGTTCAAGTTTTTATTAAGGCAACGTAACAAAAGAAAAATTGTAACACAAATTTATGTTTGCAAGGAAGAAGAATAGCTTGCTAAATCCAAGCAAATAAAAATGGTTTTGTCAACATAGAAACATGTTACACAGATTTCACAGGAACACTTAAAAATCTAGTTTAATAACCTATATAGGGCAATATAACTCTTTATCACAGCTTCAACTTGATGAGTTTTGCCAATACATAATGATTAATGTATTGGCCATTGCAACAAAACATTTAGACTGATATGCATTTTTAAAAAAAAAATCAACCTAACACAAAATGTTATAATACACTGAGAGAGATAATATTGAAGTAAAAAAAAAACACCAATAGAAGATGAGGTTTTGTCTTTGCACACAAGAGGCATAAATAATCTAGACATGAATATTTTATGTACAATATAAAAATATGACATTAAATGTCTTTTCAATTAATACACAACTCTGTGCTTCACATACACAGATATTGGTTTGACTGGGAAATTGGAAGAGGTAAAAAAAAGAAAGGAATCGTGCCACAAGTTGTTATATTGTTTCTAGACATGCATCCCAAATATCTATATTACAATGATTATGGCTTTATATAATAGCTGAAACTGATCTGTAATTCTGAATGTTGATTGATCTGAAAAAAGAAACAAGGCAAGGTTAAAATTTTGTGGCATTGTGCATTTTTATCCCACAAAACATTAAGTTATTCATAGTGTGAAAAATATTTGTTTGAGAATCAAAAGTATGTGTATTTAAATTTTTTAAACTATGAAAACCCTATGATTATAATCTCTTACTTCCAAAATTTTTTTTCTAGTTTTGTACATGTAATACATACTTGAGCACATTTTGGTTGACAATAGACACAGTTGGTGTACTCTTCGGACCCTGAGAAGGCATAAATGTTTTCCCACTTTTGTTGACAATATTGACAGAGCGAGAAACTTTGACTTTGTACGGATCAGCAGAATGTGAGGGATAAGGATCGAATGTTCCAGCTTTCATACCAGCAGGCTGAAAATAATTATTTCAAGTAGTAAGTTCATGCATCAGAAATATTTTTTCAAGTAGCAAGCTAATACATTTTTTTGGATCCTGGAAGCGGCACCAAATAAATTGATTTTTTTGGTAAATAATTTCTGATGGACATTTTATTAATGATAGAGAATACTGTTTATTCAGGTAATTTTTTTTACATTAAATAAATGTTCTTACCATCTTTCCAGGGGAGCTTGGTTTGAAAGGTTTGGAATCATCTTTCTTAGTTGGCACAGTTGCAGACCCACCTCTGCGACCAAATTTGTCAGAGGTGTATGGGTTGCCATCAAAGTAAGCTCTCGGATGCATATTTAGTTTAAATGGACCACTTCCCTTTATGGAACTCTTATGTTGTTGTAATTCTTTCTAAAATTTTACAAATGGAAAAATAATAAGTTATCAAAGTTTTGATTTTTTCCGTTTTTTTTATTCAAAAGAACAATTCAGACATGTATCTTGTTAATTTTTGCAATTAATCTCCCTCAAAATTTATAAATTTTATGGGTGCAAATTTACATGTATATTCATATAACCACATGCAGGCAATACAGCTGTTTAGTTAGTACTTCAGTGATAATCATAACATGTCTCAAAATAAAATGTATCACAGAAAATGGAATAAATGTATGAATTTGAATTAAATAGCTCCCATCACCCAAAACTAAAACATCTGGACATATGGCATGAACCATTTTAAAAATTGGTAGATTCTTGAAATTTGAAAAAAAAAATCTTTTTAAATACAAAAGCAAATTTGAAATTGATAGAATTATACATTGTTTGATAAGCCAAAAAAATTATCAGTATTCAAGTACAATGACATTTCTCATGGACATAAATAAAGTATGGAAATTTGACCTGTTTGAAACTTCATATAATTCATTTCTTATATTCTAAATTGTGATAAGTTTATCCAACCTTTGTTAATTCCTTGGCTCTGTCATATGCATCAGTTTGATACTTGGGATAATCTCCTAGTGTAATGCCCATATAGCTAGAAAACACACACTGCAGGGTTATGGTATAAAGCAAGACTGGCACATAATACTGAACAAGTGAACAACAGAAAAAGACACATTGTAGCATATTGTGTTGATGCTCATATTGCACTGCAAACAATATTGTCATATCACACAGAATAAAAGCCACACGGAAATCATACTGTTGATGGAATTCATAAAAACTTGAAAGTGGTGTAAGATCTCATGTATGATATCAATAAATACTGTATTTTGAGACAGCAATTTTAATCAGTGAAAGTTAAAAAAGAATTTTATTAATGAATTTTTTTATTTATTAAAAAAAAATTTCCTTTTATCTGATGACTTTATTTTACATTATGATTTATTTTGATTAATTATTGAATTTTGAGGAGTAAACAGAAATGTTGGTTATTTAAAATGACTTTTAAATGATTTTTAAAAAGAGTTTTCAAGTTTCTTGTCTAATTCTTTCAGTTAGTTTTAATTAAGTACTAGCTGGTAAAGACAATGTTTGGACATCTAGCAAACCTGCTAAACCCCAGGAAATATGTTAAATAGCTAAACCCTTCATCCAACATCTACATACACATATACATACATGATAGTACATATATACACAATACACATGTATATGTTTGTATAGTACAAACCCTTGCAATATCTTTATGTTTTTCATAAGGATCTGGCAAGTAGTTTGGATATTTGCCAAGTGTCACATTCATATATCTATATAGGAAAAATATGTATAATTCAGTCCATATGAATAAAAATATTTATAAGAGTTAAAGATCGAATGACGTGGAACTTGGGGTTCAATAGTGACAGTCAACAGTAACAAAATCTATACCTATAGCTAAACCCCCCCCCCCCCCGAGTGTATATATGATGAAATGATTTGCGTATAGCATATTTTGGAAAAATTGCTGATGTGATCATTAGTGCAGAAAAAACCCCAAAAAACATCAGCATCTGCATTTGTAATATACAGCTTGAAGAGAGTGAACAAACCCTGGCAATTTCTTTATGCTGATCAAATGGGTCATGTAAGTAATTGGGATATTTCCCTAAAGTTACTCCGAGATACCTGAAACCATATGAATACATCAACTTCTTTTTCTACATAAAATTAACAACTTAATACGTTCCAATCAACCTTTCAAAATCATCTGCATCTGAAATTCTCAGATTAATATTAATCATGTATGATAAAAGATCTAATAATGTACTAAATGGAACATGTTATGAAAAAGTAATGAAAAATCTTACCCAAATCCTGTTCCCCTTTTCCCTGGATTTGTTGAGAAGTTTTTGCCTGGAGATTTGTATTCCTTGCCAGGTCTTGATGCAGGACTAAATGCACCAATTGGTCCACCTAATGTTCCATAATGATTTCCTAGACCAGATCTGAACAATAGAAGCAATGTGAGTTAAATATGGTGCCAGAAACATATACCATATCAAGAATAAATTAAACCAAGATGCTACATATAAAATTATACAATATTTCAAACAGGTGCATAAATTAATGTTTAAGAATTGGCTTTGCATTGAGCTTTCAAATAGACTTGTAACTTACTGTTTTTTCTCTCCACTGCTTGGTAAAAATGGTTTTGCAATGTTCTTTTGCATTTCTTTCAACCGATTTTGTCGACGTATTTTTATAGGGTCTGTATAGGATTCTCCTTCAAACACCCTAGTATATCCCTTCTGAAAGTACCCAGCCTGCAAAGCAGACCTATCTTTTGAGCCCTCTGTTAACATCTGTTTACCCTTTTCAGCTGCTTCATTGAATTTGACTGGAATAAAAATAGCAGATTTTGTTCTGAAAGCAATCAATGTTTTGGGTAAAGTTTGATCATTTTATAAACTTAGCATCGTTATCATTTGTAGATTTTCATGTTTGTTAAATAGGTCTTCCTATAGTAATCAAACATAACATATTTCACCTTTACATTGATTGTTCATTCTTTCTTTAAATGAAATTTACAATTGATTACTAAGTACTTTCTAATGCACATATGCACTTCGATCATCAATTACAGGCAATTCTTATATGAGACACTTTTTGTGCATGGATAAAAGTTAAACTAATAGTGTTGATAGTGCAATAAAACAAACTGTGTGTGCTTTTCAATCAAATAAGACCAGGTGCGGTGTGTTGGTATACAAAACAATAAATCCGCAAAAATTAATTGCCTTGCATATGAGACCAATGGTGAATATATATATGTGTGTGTGAACATTTTAAGTTCAGGTGTGCATCTCAGTGGTAGACAGTTTGCTTACCTCCACGTTCCTTATATTTATCATTTATTGTAACGTATCCCATCTCCCTAAATAAACCAACACGGTCCATATCCGTGCGTCCTCCCTTTTCCCCCATTTTGGTCTGTTTGTAACTATTCCTTTCAAAATTGAATCCTAATTAAAAAACGGTAAGTTTAATTTTATATGCTATTCACTTAATAAATGTCCAAATGTTTCCAATAAACCATTTCACGTAGGAAACATTGATAAGGGAATCTTGGTGCTCCAGTTCCCCTATTGTTGGAATAATCGCTATGGAGATTGCCGTTGTGTGGCGCTAACAGGATATCCGGTAAACTTACGGAAGGCATCGGGAGTTGTCCATTAGAATAGCAGTTGATTAAAGAAAACCGCGCCAAATTGATAAGGTAAAACATTAATGTTTTAACCGTGTATATAACTGTAATTAGATATATATTCAATCATATATAGTCAACCAGACAATTATTTTTAAAAAGGTTATGTATCGACAAATATTATCAAAAGAGAAATCAGTACAAAAACCCGAATTTTCTCTTTAGCTGTATATTATAATGATAATTTTAACGTGTGCATTATCGTACATGACTATTTGTTATTTTCCAAGTGGAAAGTGGTGCATGATACAGTCCTTAATTTGCAGTTTGAATATTGGTTAAAAGAGAACTGTCACTTAATGTTTACTGATCTTTGAAATCACTGTTTTGAACAAGTCAAGGAATTAAAACTCATTGAAGACTCTCAGGGTATGTAGATTGTCTTTCGTTAATCATCTTCGCAAACCCAGGGTTCTCGGTCCACTCTGCTACCCTTGGCTTTTATTTCTTAAACTGCTCAGTGTAAAAATTGTGATAAAAAACATTTCTAGTTGTTTTCAACATATTAGTGAGATGCAGTACATGTATTACTAGAAGCTAAACTCAGGTCACACCATTTAAACTTTGCCAATAACATATTTGAATTTTTTTAAAACCTGAATTTATGTTGAACACAAATTATTTTAATTTGTACTAACTACTAACAGGGTTGTCTCTAAGACCCGGGAGGCGGGGAATTTCCCCGCCTAAAGTGATGTAATTACCCGGCTATTATTGCATTTTAAACACAATCAAGCTATAAGCTAGACCTCCAGATCCCCTTCTCCTTTTTTATTTCTCCCTTCTACTTCAATATTTAGAGACAACCCTGTACTAAGTTATCAAGGACTGAAAAATTGAAACTTTAGAGTGTGCTGTTTGTTTCACTTTTAATTCATATAAACTTGCTCAAATCTACAGGGTAACAATGCCTGAAGAATCATCAGAAGATGTTTTTAAGATCATTGTTGCCACAGACATACATCTTGGATATGGTGAAAAAGACGTCATCAGAGGGAATGATTCTTTAGTCACTTTTGAAGAAATCCTGGAAAATGCCAAGAAACATGAGGCTGACTTTATTCTATTGGGTGGAGACCTCTTCCATGAGAACAAACCACCTCGCAGAATCATGCATGGATGCATATCATTGCTCAGAAAGTTCTGTTTTGGTGACAAACCAATTTTGTTTGAATACTTGAGTGACCAATCTGCTGATTTTAAACATTGTCAATTCCCAACTTTAAACTATGAAGACACTAACCTGAATGTTTCGATTCCTGTGTTTTCTATACATGGAAACCATGACGACCCTTCAGGTCAAGGAAATTTGTGTTCGTTGGATCTTCTCCACAGTGCAGGCTTGATGAACTATTTTGGCAAAACAACAAGCTTAGAAAAAATCGAAATGTCCCCTCTTCTAATGCAGAAAGGAAACACAAAACTCGCTCTGTATGGATTAGGATCAGTGAGGGACGAACGTCTGCATCGTCTCTTTGTTCACAAAAACGTAACAATGCTGAGACCAAAAGAAAACCAGGAGGATTGGTTTAATGTGTTTGTCATTCACCAGAATCGTGCCAAACACTCCACCACTAGCTATATTCCGGAGCAGTTTCTAGACGATTTCTTAGACCTTGTCATATGGGGACACGAACATGAATGTCGGCTCGAACCGGAATGGAACAGTTCACAGAACTTTTTCGTCAGCCAGCCCGGTAGCAGTGTAGCAACTTCACTCAGTGAGGGAGAAACGGTCAAGAAGCACATTGGCCTGCTGCAGATCAAAGGCAAAAATTTCAAGATCACTAAAATTCCTTTGACCACTGTAAGACAGTTTTACATGGAAGATGTGGTGCTCAGTGAAACGGAACTGAATCCAGCAGACCATGACATTGATCGTAAAGTGGAAGCCTATTGCTCTGAGAAAGTGGAAGCTATTTTAGAAAAAGCGGGTAGGATGAAGTTATTAATTGAGAATGATAGCTTTGATAGATATTAAATGAAATGTCTTATCTACATAGTGTATTTAAGACAAGATCATGGGTACTAGGTTTTATCAGGTCATGTTTTTTTCTTGTACGTAACATAAGTTTACCATTGCTTTTGAGAAGTTTAAATTTTCTCCTTTCAGCTCTTGAACATTCAGGCAACAGAAGGCAACCAGACAAGCCTTTAGTCAGACTTCGCATTGATTACACAGGGGGGTTTGAACCATTTAGTGGTTACAGGTAAATATATATATAATTGTAATGGTATTATTATATTAATAGTATATCTGTTCTTCTGATATCATATTATGGGAATTTTGTGTTCTCTACTTTTGGTTTAAACTTTTTTTATAGAGTTTCTTGGGTAAATGACTTACATGTACTTGATGTTCCTTTGTTTTAAAGATTTGGACAAAAATTTGTTGATAAGGTTGCAAATCCAAAGGACATGATTCACTTCACACGTCGTAAAATAACTAAAGTGAAGACAGATGAAAAAGGTATGCATATTCTTTATTAATAAATAGGAAAAAAACATCTGTATGTTGGAGTCAAAATTGTAACATAAATTGAATTCAGTGTATTGTAAAGAATGTTAGATGTTATGTACAAGATCATGCATAAAAATTTGGGCTACTGGTAAAATTTCTTTGTACTTATTCATCTGCTGTACTGAAGCAATGTGCTGTAATTTGTTTGCCCACATGTACATGTATAACTGTGAAAAATGTTTTATATGGTAAGAAAACTGTTTTCCCACAGATCCTGTGATTGGTGATGTCAAGGTAGATAATCTGGACACGTCTAGAGTGGAGGATATGGTGAAGGATATCTTCAGCAATGCAGATCAGGTGAGAGGATTTATATAAATAATGTATCTTTTTAGAAAGTCAAGTTTTTATAACCTTGTTACACTTTGGATAAATACAACAAACTTATCCATACATCTTGCTTCACTTTACAGAACTGGCAGCTTAAATTGCTGACAGAGAAAGGAATGGGGGATGCTGTCCAGGAATATGTGGACAAGGAGGAAAAAGAGGCCATCTCAGAACTTGTCAAGTACCAGCTGGAAAAAACTCAGGTACTTCTAAGAGCCATTAAAATAATTTCTCCTTGGGTTAAAAATTTTGAGCTTAAAGATTGGTGAATTTTTGTTTCAATATTGGTGAAATTTTGATTTTAACGAGGCCGAGTACAGAACGAGTACGCACGCTTTCGCGCAGCGTTTCATTTGTATTGTGACGTCATCTTTATGCTTGGTTGACGCCATGGCGTGATAGTTTCAACTGCAGATATTCAGCGAAAATTGTTGAAAATATCTCGTTTGATGCGTAAAAATATTGTTATATTGTGGAATAAACATAAATGTCTCGAAGTATAAGCTATATTTGGGCTCGGGTCGAAAACGTGAAGAGGGTTCAGCAAGCTTAGCCTTCTGTCACGTTTTCTTAACCCGCCTAAATATAGCTAAATTCATATATTTCAGACAGTAACCATGTATTTTATATCAATGACCCTTAATATGTGATGTTATATATTTTTTTATTACTTAAATATGTCTGAATGTTTTAATATAAATACTATTTAGATCACCTTTTCCGCTTTTGTCAAATAAAAAATAGCCATTATCTGACGAATCTGGGAAATTGGGCATACAAAAATCCACTTTGATAAGACCCCTGGAACAAACCAGGAGGTAAAAGGTTTTTTTTATTTGACCATTAGATGCCTTTAAGCAATAACTTTAATATGTAGAACAGAAAAAGAAATCCCTAGGGCAGAAGTTTTGAAAAAATGTAAAAAGTATGCAAAATTGATACATTTCAAGCAAAATCCCATAGGGTCCTATGTTAAAGATTAACACACTTTGTGATGACCCCCTAAACAAACGGTGTGGTAAATGTCTTATTTTTAAATCTTAAAATAATAATTATATCAGTAGAAATTCATGTAAAAAGTTTCATCCAAAAATCTAGGGCAGAACAAATTAGACCCGGCCTCGTTAAGAAAAATTAGATTTCTGAATGTTTCGATTTTGTCACAGCAAACAATCAAATTTGAAATACATGTAGGTAAAAAGAGGTACATATAAATATGACCATTCTATGGGTTTGATGTTTCAGACACATCTCAAGCAAAGGAACATTAGTGAAGACCTAATTGTGGACGAGGTGAACAGATACAAGGAGGAGAGAAAAAAGAAAAAAGAGGACGAAGCAGAGGTAAAAGAAGCCATTAAGAGAGCGCAGACTAAACGTCCCAAAGACATGGATGATGAGGATGAAATCAGTAGGAACAGCGACTCGGAGGGCAATGAATCGGATGTACCAACAACGAGTTCTACAACAAGAGGAAGGGGGAGAGGACGTGGAAGTCGAGGAGGCAAAACAGGGGAAACTTCAAGAGGGAGGGGCTCCAGAGGGGGGCGGGGGAGTAGAGGGGGCAGAGGAGGAAGAGGCAAGGCTGCTGTGGTCGAGACTACCAGTTCCATTATGGATGCCTTTGGGTCTCAGAGATCTAGATCAAGACAGAGCAGTAAAAATACCACCAGGTAAAAATAAATAATTTTTTGCTATAGTTATTACGTATACATGTACATATTTTAGCATTTTGTAGTGGATTTCAACCAGTTTAGGTACGACACTTGATTTGTCAAACAAATTTTTGTGCTATGATCTTAAATCATTTTCTAAATCAAGGTAAAAAACAGTGTAAAATAATATCCGGAGCATTTATTTTTAGCTTTTTTTGGCCTTATCTTGGTGAAGAGGGAATAGTGATATTGAACAAAGTTTAGAGGTCAAAACCTTAAATCTTTGTCATACATGTATAAATATATAAATAGAATGTGAAGGTCACAGCAGATCTGTCTGTCAATCCTTGTTGTGAGCATACATGTACTTTTTTTTCCATTGTTTAATCTAATTTATACTTCAACCAGAGTATCTTCAAGTAAAGTGTTTGCTGTGACCTTGAACTAAATCTTTAAGTTGTGGTTAAGGTCAAATATTGCTCTGTTCTATTTATTTTGTTGTCTACATGTACAAAAGGCAATACATGTTTTGAAACTTCTAATTCTATAGTCTGTCCCAAGATATTTTTGCCAAACATTTTTCCTAAATTTTTCTGTATTTAAGAATACATCTTGGTTTAAATGATGTTCAATAGAATGAAAAAATCCCAAGGTTTTCCCTTTAAAAGCCCCCCCCCCCCCCCAAATCTTGTCATATTTCAATACACTGCTAATAATAAAAAGTCTATGGGAATTTTCCATTGCAAAAGAGATGAAGGTACCCAGATGATAAATTAATGTTGAAAAATTGTGCAAGGTATTCCGAGCAACTTCTGAATGTAGAAAAGATGTAAACATTTCCCAGTATAAATCTTTATAAGAAATCTTTTTTCATTCTGTGACGATAATGTGTCAATGAAAATATCTTGGAAATTTTCCCCTTCATTGAAGTCAATTGCACTTCTCTCACAGGTATGTGTATTTTTATTTAATATCATCCAAATGTGCAGCATAAATATCTTGAGACAGACTATAGTTCAGAACAAATTACAAAGCATGGTAGTTCATTTCTGTTATCATGTACCGGTACATGTTTGCAAAAAAAAAAAAACAATTCTTTTGAATGTTGTTTTTTTATCCAATAGCAATTTTGGTTCAGATGAGGATGAGGATAGCATTATGATATCAGATGATGATGACTTGCCAAAGATTTCCAAAAAGTCCAAGGCCTCCTCCACCAAGAAGAAGAGAGGCATTACATTCGACTCGGATTCTGAGGAAGATATTTTCCCAACAAAGCGAAAACGATAAATCCATGTATTAAACATGACATGTACCAATTCACCTGTTGTTTTAATGGAAGCTTTGTTATGAAATAGTAATTTGTTATTGTTCATGAATTATAATTAAAAAAAATCAAATTTCATTTTTTCATTATATTAACAATAAATCATATAGAGCAAAAATACATAAGATATAGTTACCAGCTTACACTCAATGTACATTATTCTATGTACCATGCTTAAAGCTGAACACTACTGGTAAAAGGTCTGCCATGCAGCTATCTCTATAACCCCTGTATAAGCTGCAAACCTCATTACAGTTCAAAGTTTTTAGCTGTAGAGGTCTCTGTGGATGCACATCTTGCATCGCTGAGTTACACGGTCGCAATGATATCAACATTTTTTTAAGGCAGGAGAATACTAGCATCAAATATACAGGTTTATGCATCATTTACAAACAAATTGCATATAGAACAAGAAATGCACAAAATCGAAGACCACGAAAGGAATACTACATGTCGGTCGCAAGTTTCTGGTGTGCAGTTGGGTGTAACAAAATGAAAGGATTTATATACCTGAGTGACGGTGCCTATTAATGAGTTTAATGTCAAAATTATAAAATAATTTTCTAACTCCCACCCCCCTGCTCTTTTTTCCATATTGGTAGATGACTGTACAGTAAATTCTTCAAGAGTTCTGGCCATGCAGAATTGAAGCTTTTTTAGCTCACTTGTACCAAAGGTTCAAGCGAGCTTTTCTGATCACCTGTTGTTGAATTTTCTAGAACCACTGATACAATGCATCATTATGAAAAGGGGATTCTAAATTGTCGAAATAAATGGCAAAACCCTTTTAAAAAAAGATTATATAATTGCACAACAGTGAAAATAGGGTGCATGTCTTAAAAAATCTTCTCAAGAACCACTGCACCAGAAATGCCAATATTTACATCACAGCTTTTATGTATAGTGAAGATTCTAATTGTTAAAATTGGGAACATAAAAGTAGAGGTAAAATGTTTAAAAATCTTCTCAAGAACTACAATGCTACAGTTAATGAAATTACTAGGGCAAGCATCCTCAAAAAATGTAGTTTTTAAATTGTTAAAATTGTGACCCCAGACCAATACTGGGGCCCCAAGAGGAGTTTAAAATGTTTAAAACATAAAAATATACAAGGAAAATGTTTAAAAACCTTCTTCTCAAGAACTACAATGCTACAGTTTGTAAAATAACCATGCAAGCATTCAAAATAGTAAAGATTTTTTAACAAGAGGCCCATGGGCCATATCGCTCACCTGAGGAACAATAGGTATGATAAAATCAGCTTAAGGAAGGAGTCTTTTCATTATCAAACATACTTCTTATAATAAGAAATTCATGAAATTTTGACACAGTCAAACAGATCATATTACCAAATGATTCTATCAGTTTAATCAAATTTGACCTTTTTGTTTTCGCATAAAGGTCAGGTCAAGGTCATTACCTTTTTCCTCAATGTAAAGGACGATAAAAATAAGTGTAGGTCTTTGCAGTTATGTAGACATTTGTTTAAGATTTGAAGATTCTATTCTTCAATGAAATAATAGAATATCAGAATGTCCATCAGCTTATACTACTAAATTGAAATAAATATTTATTCTAAAATCGATATTGCTTAGCCCGCATTTCCTCTAATTTTCTTAAATTTTGAAGAAATTTTGATTATTTTTATATGCTTCCAATAATAAAATATTTCTGATTTTTATGTATCATGAAGACTATATAAAGATATAAATTGACAGAAAAGCTAATATATTGACCATTTAATAAGAGATAAAAATGGATTTTAGTGATTTTATCACAAAAATCAATGTATAAAAATGTAATTTGATAGGCAAATCATATTTTAAAAGAATATTCTGAAACCCAAGTATCATATCATTAGTTC
Source organism: Magallana gigas (assembly GCF_963853765.1). Taxonomy (NCBI): domain Eukaryota; kingdom Metazoa; phylum Mollusca; class Bivalvia; order Ostreida; family Ostreidae; genus Magallana; species Magallana gigas. Next base: position 25,156,639 of record NC_088859.1, read on the forward strand.
ACATTAGTCAAAAAAATCCAACATTGATGTTATTATTTTTAAAATGCTAAAACAGACTCATTAATCTGAAGCAATTCTGAATTGCGTAACATGTGATATTTTCCTACGCCAATGTTCCGCCAAAAATATAGTCCTTGTTAGATTGATTACATTGATTACTTTTTCTATGCCAAGTTGTATGATATTAAAAAAGAAAGAAAAATATACTATTTTAAAGTAGTCCGAGTATCGCACTACGTCATAATACGGATTTTACAATATTGGTTCGACTTTTACAAAGCGTTTTTGATACCCGGTATTGATTTTGCTCTACATCGCTGTTGTAAACAATGGCAATAATAAGCAATTAGAACGGTAATATATGTATTCTATGAGAGATAGAAATGATTAATGTTGAGAAACTCGATTCTGTTAAAGTAAAATGAAAAACGAAGTTTCTGATTTACCAGGATCTCAGGTATGCTTATATCTTCTTTGTTTTGACCCCCCCCCCCCCCCCCCCCCGAATTTTTCTTTTTATTTTACTAAAACCGGTTTAAATTTAGAGACAGAAGCTATTTCGAATTTAATCAATTGTCAATTAATTAATGTTTAAATGATATCTAACATTGTTGACAGATCTAGGCAGAAAACTGTAGCAAAATGTGATTTCTACAGATTTTTTCGTCAGGGTCAACTTGGTTTAGAGCTTATAGCGTGAAAAGTAATCCGTCAACATATAATTTATTTTACCAAATCTTTTTTCTAAGATGTCAATCTATAGAATAAACACCATGAATTTAAGTTTGAGTCCATAAAATAGTAAAAACATTACCAAACGCGATACTAGCATTGCATATTTTGTATTCTATTTTGATACATCAGGTCCATAAAGCGTACTTACTTACAAAATTTTGCGCAAAATTATTGATAAGATATGGCTTAAATAAATATTTATACTCTATTTTGTATGTTCAGTTCTAATTTTCCCAAAATTGGTAATTATTTTTAGGAAAAACGGACGTCTGGCAAATTTCATAATTGTCAATTATTTTCACAAGGGGGTACACCCGTCTGAGAGGTGATAACAAACAAACTAGCATGTAAACATACATATTTTCTTTTGTATATGTATTGCTAGAATGTATATTTATCATTTAAAGCTAAGATTTTAATGATTGAGCCCATTTAGTGCCGAGTATAGGACTACCTTAATTTCCTTTCATCTTGATTTAATGAACAATTAATCAAATTTAGGTTTGACAAGTCGAAAACCAGAAAAGACTCCTTCCTTAACTGAGTCATAATACGAACTATCTGGACAATGTACAATAAAACATGTATATCCTGTATAAATAAAATCCATCCCCCCCCCCTGGATATTCTTATGTTTATAATCATTAGTCCCTTTTCTTACAGGATGATTTTATAGTCATTGCAGTTCTCAAAAAGATATTAACAATTGTTTATATATGGGATATAAAGCTACATCAAACTCTAAACCTTCTTGTCCTGGAGCAAAGTCTTAACAATTATAAAGAATCATCTGGCTGATTAGTTTCTGAGAAGAAGATTTTTAAAGATTTACTCTATATATTCTTATGTAAAACTTTAACACACCCCCCCCCCCCCAATGTGACCCCACCCTACCCCCAGGGATCATCATTTTCACAACTTTGAATCTGAGGATACTTCCACACAAGTTTCAGCTTTCCTGGCTGATTAGTTTCTGAGAAGATTTTTAAAGATTTACTCTATATATTCCTATGTAAAACTTTGACCCCCCATTGTGGCCCAACCCTACCTCCGGGGGTCATGATTTTCACAACTTTAAATCTACACTACCTGAGGATGCTTTCACACAAGTTTCAGCTTTCCTGGCTGTATGGGTCTTTAGAAGAAGATTTTTGAATAAATTTCAAAATTTTTCAGTAATTTCTAATTATCTCCCCTTGAAAAAGGGTGTGACCCTTTATTTTCACAACTATGAATCCCCTTTGCCTAAGAATGATTTGTACTAAGTTTGGTTGAAATTGGCCCAGTAGTTCTTGAGAAGATGTTGAAAATGTGAAAAGTTTACGGACAGACAGACAGAAGGATGACAGACAAAATGGGATCAGAAAAGCTCACTTGAGCTTTTATCTCAGATGAGCTGAACATTGTTTAAATTGTGACCCCCCGACTAATACTGGGGCCCCAATAGGAATATAGAAATATATAGGGAAAATGTTTTTAAAAAAATGATATACTAGTAGAAAGATACAAGGAACTATTGTTCAGGTGAGTGATGTGGCCCATGGGCCTCTTGTTATGGACACTTGGAATGGCTGATCAGATGACCAGAGGCAATCTAGACTCTTTATGTAGTTTATTGTTAACAATGTCTGAATTTGTTTGGAAATGTTTTGGATACATGTTGCATTGAAAATATGCCAATAAATGAAGATACTTTTACATGTATAGTATTTAATTCTGGAAGAATCACTATTTAATGGATCAAAAAAATTATTTTAATATACAATGTATTTAGAACTGGTTTGCATATCACATACTAGTACCAGTAATTAAAATTCAATCTTACGTTGGCATTACATGCAAGTTATTATAAACAAACTGTAAAAAATGTATTTAAACTAAATTATTCATGTTTTAAATACGGTAAATTTTTTATTTCAATTTCAAATACATATTCATGTTCATGTATGTTAGTTTTCGATGGGGAAATATTTAAATACATATACATGTAATCATTTTAGAAAATTTAAGTTTTCTATGTTCAAAACTTTTAAAACCATCCATATTGTATAATATTTTACATTGACTTTAATATATTAAAAATAACAACAACAGACCTTTGCATCAAATAGTAAAATTTGACACCAAGTGTTTGCAGTATCAATATCATGAACCTCAATTTTTACAGATACCCATGAAAAATGCTGATATGTTCTTTTAATTATGCTTTTATTTTTTAACAACCTCGTACAATAAATATGTACCATTTCATTACATCATCCAAAAAAAGACTATAATGTGTATGTACATGCATTGAATAAATAATTCTAAAATCGTTTAATTTTCAAACATACATAGCTAAAACTTTCAGCTCTCACACATGAACAAGACCGATTAATGTACATGAAGATTGGTTTTCACGTATCATGTGTATGGTAGAAATCTATGAGGAACTACAAATTGCTGGTTTTCAAATAAATGTTCTTAAACAATTGCACTTTTTATAAACATTCTTTCTATCACAGACTAGATTCATCTCTTTAAAACAAGCTGTCATTTTCTCCATTACGGTATACAGGTACTTGACCTGTTTTTGATATTACATGCACATGTAAAATATCAAATCCTTTTGCACTATTTTTTCCCATTCTAAAATTTAGTTGAATCAATCTCGGTTTAATCGTCATCCAAATCATCATCTAAATCATCATCTTCATCGTCATCATCATCATCTTCCACCTACAAAAAGAGATAAAAATATACAGAGTAATTATAAAGAACACATAAAATGATGTATTTTGTTATTTGTATTCTATATATCTGATGCGACATTGTATGGACACATTTCTATTTTATACATGTTATACATAACAAGTGAAAAGCTGTCAATGTGACAGCAAACCAGGTTTTCTTTTATGTGAACTGTATCCATAATCCACGGTAACCCTGAATTGATAAACACTACCTACCATATCCAGTGAAATGGAGTACCCATATGCAATATTCGCCAAAGAATGACTAAGTTCAAAAGCTGGTGTTTTTTTTTGTTGTTTTTTTTTAATAAATTATCAGAAATCAAATTCCTAGCAAAATGCACACCTCTGATATATTATGCACACCTCTGATATATGTACAACTGATCTGCAAAAGAACAACTTCCTATCTTGAAAACTGTAGGAGGATTTATCCGCACAATGAGGGTACCCTTTTGCAAGCCACCCACCCGCCCGCCTGCCATTTTCACCATTTTAATAGGATTTTTCCGTTGGAAAACCCGATTAATTACATTATATATCGCATGAAAAAGGAAATTAGGAGTGTCTCCGACTTACAGGGATATTATTCTCCTTCAGTAGTTTCTTGTAGTTGGCGATCTTTGTATCCTGGTCAGCCAGCAGCACCAGTAAGTCTTCCTGTTCCTTCTTCAGCGTATCTAGTTCCTCTAGGACTCCCTCCTTCTCACTCACTACACTATTTTTCTCTTCCTCCATTTTCTACAACGTTGTACACAACAATTTATTCCAAATAGAAATACAGGGTTAGTCAAGGACCTTGCTCAATAATACTGTAGTTTTGTAAATTAAAACTTAGCTCATGTATATATTTTAAAATCAAATTTTGTTTGGTAATGAATTTCTGATAACAAGCTTTAGAGGTGGATTGTCAAGAGCTTTTTTTTTAATTTTGAGAATTCTTCTCATAAAATTGAATTGTATTCCGATCTTTTTACATATCACAGTGCACAATACATAAAATCAAAACAAACTACATGGTATGCACATACATTGAATTTATCCAGTAGCTTTAGATTCTCTTCATTTGACTTTTTAACTCTTTCTTGTAATGTCATTTTTTCCTCCATTAGTTTGGCAAGTTGGGCTGGATCTGCCTGGGTTTCAGCATTGCTCTCTAATCTTTGTTTCTGTAATATACATATATTTAGGCTATGTGTTATAATGGTGCTACATTAAACTTACAAACACCTACAGCAATTTATTGTAGATGGTAATTTTTTCAAACCTTGCAACATCTCAAATACTTACCAGAGACTGAATCTGACCCTCAGCCTCATTGTTTTGAACACTTAGACGGCTAATTTCGTTATCTTTTTCTGCTGCACTTGTTCGAAGTTCTTGTAAATCACTTTGAAGTCTACTAATGGTGTTTTGTAAAATTTCTGATTCACTTGGAACAATATTTTCTTTATCCTCCTCTGAACTATTTACAACTCTAGCTTCAAGAACTGTAACATCTGTTTTCTGAAGAAAAAAAGAATTGCATCAAACTTTGAGTTGAATTGGTATCAAGATGAAAGATAAACAATACTCCTAGGGAGCCTAAATCTGCATCACAGCAAGCAGCACCTCAGTTAACCTTTAAATTTGAAAAATCTTTTAGCATAGCTTCAGACATTTTGATTTCATTGCTTACTAATTTCTCTATGGCCGAGTCTTTGTTGGCATTGTCTAATCTCATCTTCTCCAGCTGGTCTTGCAGGGAGCGGATTTCCTCGTCCTTTCTGGCATCAGCTGCTGGATTACTCTGAGCACCTTAAAAATACACACATACATGAATGTAAAGCACATGTGAACATATCAAAATCTGAACTATAATGTACACTGTCTTGACATAGTTATGGCTTACCCCCCCCCCCCCCATCTCTATTTTTAAGAGTACATGTACATGTATCTCTAACTTTGTTATAACTTTATACATAATGAATGAAAATTCTTTTGTAAATCATTAGTAGATTTGCATTCATGCAAACTATCCATCAAATACATGTACAATCTGAACTCATCATTTATAACACTTCAGTATCTCTAACATACTAGATGATAAATTGAACACTGTTGAGCTGTGCTACCTTTTTGAACTTTGAGCAGGGAGTTCTGGTCCTTGAGCTGCTGCACCTGATCCTTCAGTTGTCGGATCTCTTCCCCGGACATGGAATGTTTGGACTGGAGTTCTAGGAACTGCTGCTGGAGATCATTCAGTCTTTGATCCTAAATCAATACAAAAACTGACATAAAACACATTCCAGTTCTGAACAAAGAGAAATACTTTTAGGTTAACATTCTGAGCAAGATCAAATCAAGTTACACTTCGCAAGTTTTATAAATATTTTTGATTATTAAGAGAAACCCCAACTCTTGAGTGTTGTTACAGATTTATTAACATTTATGTTATTTTATTATGAATCCAATATCTGTCATATCCCTTTGACACAGGTACTGTATACATTTTCCTACGACTTCCATTAACACACAATTATATGTTTCAGTTTTTTTCACTGTAAGTTGAAACAATCACACCTGTTTTTCCTAAAACTTAATTAATACCTGTTCCTGTATAATGTCTTTATACTGGTTGACCACCAGTTCATGTTGTTGAAGATTTGCTAACTTTGCTTTATTCTCCTTCCTCCCAGCATCAGTTGATACAGCATCTAAAGCATCCACTGCAATAACCAGAACTTAAATTTCAAATTGTCCAACAACTTCAAAATTATGCAGAGACAACTACAATTTGGCTCATTTAAATGTAAATTGCATTTTAAACAACATTGCTATAGATCTCTCTCTCTCTCTCAATCCTTTCCATTCTTTCAGTCTTACCCTCTAAAGCTTTAAATATCCTTGTGAATTCATAATCAAAGGTAACTTCACTTGACTGCTTGTAGCTAACGTGTGGTTTTTTCGCTGCTTTCGTGTAACTTTCATTCTTAGGAACTTGTGATAATTTTTCTGTAAAAGTTTCTAGTCCTATTCTTTTTTCAATAATTTGTCTAAGTGAACTCCTGCAAGTAAAAAAGATTTCAAACAATGAAAACACAACATATTATCTAACAGTATTTCAAGCATTTAACTTTGTTTTCTATGCATTATACATGTGTAACAGTACTAAAATATTCTTCATTCTAGCCCACACATAAAGCCCCAAACAAAATACATGAAAATCAAATTAATAGTTGTACAATGTATACATATACATGTACAATACAAGTATTGAACCTAAGCAACCCAGTGGACAAGCTAATTATTGTCATTGGCTATGTTTACTTGTACTGTCATGTTAAATTCTATTTGGAGTTTTCCAAGAGACATGTATTGGCTAAACCAAAAAATAAGATAGTTCACATTTGTACGTACTTGTTAAATGTTTCATTCTGTTCATCATTATACAGAACAGTAATCCCCAGGAGGAATGCACACAGACCCTGCACAATGGATTCATTCTCATCACTGTCAGAGGCTGAAACTTGTGTAATTAGCTAACAGACAACTAAGGAAACTCTTCAATTGATGTAAAGCTGAAACAGCCTGTAAATGTCCCTTAAAATTCCATAGCATTTTCTGGTACACAATTTCAATCATAAGGAAATTGGTGAGATTTTGCCAAAACAAATTTAAGATTACAGATGTGATGTGAGGTGAAGCAAGATGACACTGTTAATGATAAAGTACCGGAAGCAAACATGACATTTGACCTCTATCATTCACCTTTCCCATTTAATGACATCCATCTTTGACCTTGCCCTTTGATATCAAATTCAAAGTCTCTACTCGGTTCAGTTCTTTTTTATGACAAATGAATCTTTGGAATGGCAAACTGACTATCAAAGGATACATATGGTACGTTGGCGGTGTTGGCGAGGAAGTGAGCCACAGTGATGGGGGAGTCAATCATCCAGGCACACAGCAGCTGCAGCAGACCTACCCGGGTCTGGAACCTCCCGCCCTATAAAAATATTATACAGAAATATTATTCATTTCAGCTTTGTTGATGAGAACTGTCTGTACATGTACATAAAATGCTACAACATTACATGTAGCTTTAATTTTTACATGCAAGTTACATACATGTATATCCCTTGAAACCATGTACTGGTAATTTTACATGGCATTTTGATCTACCATACATCAAGAAGTATCAAACAAAGGAATTCTAGTACACAAGGTAGACCCCTCTTAAGAGAAAATATCAATGAAAATTAACACACTAATTATTCAAGATCATCAAGATTACATAAATATAAATTTTGACAAAATAAATTCTGTTGTCCTGAAAAATAATATATTAGCGGTACATACATGTATTCACTGCCTGTGATCAAGTCTCAGTCTTACCTGTGCCAGTATATTGCAGCACTGCTGTAACAGAGACACCGGGGGACTGCCGATGCTGGTTGCTAGCTGCACTCGTAACAGCTGCTCCTTCTGCGTGCCATTATCCTGGATGGCATGCAACATTGCCACCGCTGCAAACCAGTTGGATAAGGAGTCGGCACTGAACAAACCACCGCAAAGTAACTGTCCAGCTGTTATCTGGTTTGCTGAAGAATTTATGGAAATATTGTAATTTTTAATTTTACCTATGAAGCGAATTGTTATCAGCAAGTTTAAAATCATTCTTCTTCCAGCACAGAAGATAATACTTGTAAGTTCGTTGTGTCATGATTGAAAGATATGAATCAACATGAAAAGGCTGCTCAACATTTCTCATGAAATTATACTGATCAGGTTCAAACTTTGTTCATTCAATGAAACATAAAAATCTACACAATAAACTGCACGTGGGAGTCATCTATTCTAAAAACATGAATATGTAGTACAGTAAAGTTATAGCTCTATTGTCCATTACTTGCTAAACAGCATATTGTTACTTATCATCTGGAGAAACACTTGGTTTGCTGACTAATGGATACAAGCCATACATAAATTGTCAGGACAAACAGACTCACCGTCTGAGGAGGTGGGCAGTAGAGTGGTGACGATCTGAGACTGGCCCACCTCGTTCTTATACAGGAAGGACTGGAAGCAGTACAGTACCGCACACCTCAGGGGGAAGGGCTGCTTCTCATTCACCATAGACATCAGCAGAACAACTATGGCAGGTCTATATATAGAGAGACAGAAGTTATACAGAATATTCTATAGGTATGCCATAAATACATACTGTATATATGAACATAAGGAACTGTCTTGTCTTTTGTTAATATGATTTTCATTTTTTAAGGATTTTCTGGGGGGGGGGGGGGGGGGGCAAAACAGTACGACAACATGAAATGGTAACACACCTTGGAGGATTTGAAGGAGCCATAACAGAGGCAAAATATTCTTGGTTTTGTAAATTCCCTCTTATGACCTCTGCAACGGTATTGATGGTCTAAAATAAAGAAGTGGAATATTATGACCAATCGAGCCATCTATTGTACACATACACACAAGGTACTCATTATTTAAATTTGTACAATGTATCCAGCTCATTACATAAAATTTCTGCAATACATGTGAATGTTTCAAATTGTGTTTCAAAAGTTGCATAGATTTAAACATGTCAGAATCCTCCATTAAACAAACGTAAAACAATTTTTGTAACATTGAACGCATTATTAATACACATGTAGTAAAAGATGCAAGTTGCAATCACATGAAAAATTGCTTACTTCTGTCAAGACATCAGCAGGAACCCCACTGGCCATCAAAATCGTACAAAGCTGTTTCAATAAACCTGCAAAAGAAAGATTCACTACACATTAATCTCTCCAAACTGAAAGTATATAGTAAGTTCACTGAAACTTTTATAATATATTTGTGAAAAAGTTTTCCTGTCTCAATCTTAAAATTTAACACCTTTCTCAGCATCAGTAGAAGCGCCAGGTACCAGTCGGTTGGTTACTTACCACACTGGAACATGGTCCGCTGACAGGCCGTGACCTGTTGCTGGGGAGTGTTGGGGGACACAAGGCATCGCACCAGCTACAACAGGAGGGAGATCTGGCTATTATACATGTACTGTAAACCAAGTTTTATTCATGTTGGCAAAAAATTTCAGGTTCACAGGAACCTCATCCCTGTGAATATGTTTTGGAGGAAATTAACAGTTCATTGCATGTCTTTCATATTGGCCTTAGATTATCTACTTACATGTAGGCTTGGTCACAAAAAAGAATTTTAAGAATCCAGTTAATTATTGGTAAATTACAAAATAAAGCTGTTGTGAAAAAAGGTTGTCCTGTATACAATTTTACTGATTATGATAAAATGTACATCTACTGAAATTTTCAAAAAGCATCCCACTGAAAGGTACAAATAGTTTTATTCATGAATGCAGTAATTCTAATATACACATGTAAATGAGAGTTGTGCGTCTTAATTGGTGTAACCAGGACACAAGAATTTAAACGGGGTAAAAGTAAATATGCTGGAAAGACAAATCTGTTAGTAGGAGCTAACCTGCAGCATGAGATGAAGGTTGGTCACTTTCTGGGCAGACCAGCCTGCCTGTGAATGGGTGTGCTGTGAATCTAGGTCAAAGTAGGGGGTGAGGCGCTGAATGTAGCTACTCTCTCGGAAGAAATTCTGGTTGGATGAGTTGTTCTTCAAAAGTGTAGTCAGCAGGAGGAGACAATCCTCTACTACTATACCTGGAAAGTTTATTGTGGTTAATTAATACAGTGTATTTAGTGCTTCATGTACTAACACGTTCGATTTGAGGCCAAAATCATTGACTAAGGTTGACTAATAGAAAATGCATAAAGCCTACCCAACTATTTACGGAACATCAATTCCTGGACACAGTTTTTAATGGCTTTAGAATATACATATACATGTACATGTTCTTATGAAAAAATTAAATTACAAGTTATATAAAAACATGATTATGTCCATACAATAATAAATATAACATCATAGTAGTGAAAATGAACAAAATAAGGCAATATTAAACTACCAGAAACTCCTTTTTTTTTTACCCACTTATGAATTGAAAATACTTTTAATTTTTCAACTAGTGAGTAAAGTTTAATCACAAAAGAATACCTCCATCACTGTTGCCCTCATCTCGCACAATGTCCAGCAATCTCTCAAAAGCATTCTCAAATGCCACGATCTTCTGAAGGTTTGTGTTGCCCTTGGTTAGCTGGGTAAGTAACAGCAATGCCTGCAGATACAGATACATATATGTAGTACATTCATGTTATAATTAAAGATAGAAAATTAATATTCATAATACATGTACATGAACAAGTAGTATCTGAAAATGTACAAAAATTGTTCTTTTTTTTCTCTCTGTTCTTTACAAACTAAACAGGGCTTAATTTCTCAGTAATAGATTTTTTTTTCTTTAAGTAATACAGGACAATGATTTAATGATGATTCCTATATAATACTCTGCTCTCTCTAGAGTCTGTTATGGTTAATAAGGTCCAGTAACAAAGAGCATTTTTTGTAATTTAGATCATCTATCTACATTTAACAATAAACAGAGCTAGTACTTGTTAATTTAAGTTAAATTCATTTTATTTGTAGTGAGGACCCAGTAATTTTTATCTTAAAATAAAACTAGCAGAAATACACAATGTACTTGTATGCATCAAACCATCACACGTCAACAGTACAGGTATACACATGTAACTATAGACTATTCTTTTACAGCTTTTGGCAGAATATACCTACATCATTGCGGATGATTTCTCTGCTGTCGGACAACAAGTCCATTAGTTTGGAGACTCCCATAGGGCTGACGAGGATGGCTTCCTGTAAATCTTTGCCTTTATTGGTCAGTAGAATAGTCAGTAACTTTACTGTTGGCCATCTCACATGAAAATCATATTCCTGCAAAATAGAATTCCTATTAGTACAGTGTATTGAATCAGGTGGTTCAATTAATTTGTTACAGTTGATTATTTTCTCAAGTTATTTTTTCATAGTACATGTATTAAGAAAAATTTAAGGATTAACAATAGACAAACCTCCAAGAGGGAAAGCAGCAATGAAACATTTTCGTGTTTTTTAGTAAATATCTCTGTAAACTGGGCTCCTAAATCTCCTGGAAGGTTAGCTGGCATATTGGATTCATCGTCTAGAGTGTAAATTGGATTGAAAATTATGGCTATTTTTACTAAAACTTCACTTTTTATAACCTAGACTTGAATGAATCTCTTTAACACAAACAAATATATGTATATTAATTGGGCCGGTCCAACAATTTTAAATGACTTCAAAGTAAATAATGCATACCCAAGCATGTAAGAACAACACAATCGTGCAAGTACATCAAATAAACTTTTTTATGTCTACATGTACATCATCACTAAAACACTCAAAATTGATATCATACTCAGAAATGTGGAAGTGCTTCGTAGATTTAATTGGATATAGAAACCCCTTACATGTATTTTACTTTACATTAGAACTGTTGAATAATACGTGTACTGTACATAAAAAAACATAAATATGATGGAAAATAGATTTCTTACCATCATCTAAAGGTTCATTAGATAAAACATTACAAAGAGCATCCAGTGCATATCCTGTTATTTCAGAGTCACTCCTAAAAAGAACAAATCAAGATGTATCATATTGGAATTATAAAACATCACATGTGCAAATTTCATTTGGGGTATATTTATGATTGATGCATGTCTTATCATATGGAAAAATATTTATTTCCATGACATCAAATTTTTAGAGGTAAATTAAAGACCATAGTGGCTTCAATGTTGCGTTAACTGCATGCATGTTCACACAAGGTCATTTGGCTAGAAATTTCATGAAAATTATCTAAATAATGATTTTATGAATGTACGGTTGTAAAATTCAAATGACCTAGATATTTTCTCATCTTTGGAAGTAAGGCTACACATGAAGATTATCTTTTAAATTGTGTACATTAATACCTATCTGTCTCCAGTGTTTGTACCAATACATCCATTGCTTGTGTTCCAACTTCCAAGCGAAATTTCTGAAATCAGTGACAAGGGTCGCTATTAATGATGAAAGTATAACTAACAGGTGAATAATCTTAACAATTATATAATATTGTTTTTCATTAAAGTGTTAATTTATAGATGATAAGTTTATTTCAGTTACTCAAAACAACTTGTTTCTCTTGATTGACTGGATTATCTTAACAAAATACATAAACTTACGGCATATTGCGTTCTAATTTTTGCACAATTTACCACTACTATGACAAATTATGCAATTAATATTCTGTTTATGTTAAAATTTGCAATTCTCAGTTGCAGTTACACTAGAAGGTTACTTGTAAAAATATCTGGTAACAGTGATCTTTAATGACTTTTTAAAAGTTGGACATGTTGGGCTGTAATATATGGTATTCTTACAGTAACCATAATCTTTTCTTGATTTCCCTTGAAGGCCTTATCTTGCTCCAAATGTTTAATGTCAATAAACAATCAAAATTAAATCCTCAAAAATTTTATAATAAATATTTATAGATTTCTTTTATGACAAACTGATAGTGATTTTGCAACAAATTGCCATCATTCTGACGGAGTAACCAGTTAACTGTTGCAATCCCTAATATATATCAAACCTTTGACATGGCTTTAAGTGCCCTGACTGCATCTCTTCTGTCATCGAGTAAGGTAGAAGACTGTACCCTATCCACAAGACGTTCAACCTACAATTCACCAAATACGTTTATATTAAACTTTATTCTTAAATGGCATATCATTTTCGACATTTATTGAATTTCATACTTTTTTTTTTAATCATTGAGCCTAATAGTGTTACACTTCACCACTGGTCCATTTACAAATACAGTTCTGTATTTATGCAATAAAATCTTGTACATAAATCTTTATATCTTGTAAAATCTCAATAAAACCTATACTCATGGACAAGACCAATTCTCGTTAAGCACCATTTCTCACAAATACCTTGTTGCATCATTTTTTGCACATATATTTATGAATTATTGCATCAACCATATATCTATGTTTTATAAAATGAGATAGCAATGCACTAACGAGAAAGCATTGGTATTTGGCTAATAGTTCTGCAGTTTACCATAATTTTAGCTGCAGAACAGTAACTGGACAGAATTTTGGACAGACAGACCATAGAGCTACAGTCCATACATGCAAAAAAAAAATTGCAATTTATGTCCCAGAGAAATTTGCACTTAATGTCACAGAGAAATTTGCACTACTTTAAGACATATCTACCTAATTTCCTTACACGTTCTGTGAAAAAAAAATCTGCAGTCATCTTACTACAGATGTAATCACTTGAATTGCCTTTGAATTTGTTTTAAACTCTACACCATGCTACTCTCAGTCAAGGTATGAATTTAACAAAAATTATTGAGGTCGATTGTGGTGCATGAGAGAAAGTAGCTCAATGAAGAGCATTCTAAACCAAAATTTATGATATCTTTATGTATACTGGCATACGACCGATTTTCGCCAATGACCATTTCTCCTCAGTGCATTGTTACATCATTTTATCAACACATAAAATCATATATGAAAATTGATGTAACAATACCCTGTCGAGAAACGTAACTTTGCGAGTATTGAGGCGTGTTCAGCAGAGATGGTGCGTGTGGGCGCTATACCTGAAACACACATTTTGGTGAGCCCTTTCAAGCATTCGCTCTGCTGAACACGCCTCTCGTTGCAGGCCAGTAGGCCTTAGTGGCATCGCTATATCAAAGTTCATATCGTGATGACTGATAGAACTGGAAGTATTACTTTTCTAATTATTTCACTGTAATAGCATTTATAATTATGCAATCTTGACATCTAACAATGAATACTCTTTTTTTAGCGTATATTTCATACCAATATGTTTGTTTACGTTTATTGTAGGCAGTAGAGAAAACTCGAACTGCCGGTTACAGTAATTTTCCAGGAGAACTATTGCATTAAACTGTATATCAACGAAGCTCTGAATATAGAGATATGAATTGTGTTTTAAAATATCGTTGTACCGTTTCAACACCCGTGGGCTGCCCAGCAGTCCCTTGAGGTGTACTCAAATACTTTCGGAAGTAGTCCATCTTTCTGCTTTCGTGGAGCTTCAGCAATACGCATGCGCTCTACCTGGATAATTTAATTTGACTAAAATGAGAAAAATATGCAATAAACTAGGGGTTGTGCCATCCCTACTATGTAAACATTAGTTGAAGCATTCCAGTAGCATTTTCAATTCAAATTTTCAAATGAAAATAAAAAATTTGATTGTTTTCGTTTTTATAGTTTATGTGTAAATAATAGCAAAAGAGAAAAAAAAGATGTAAAATTTTTAACATTTAATTTCATCTAAAAACTTTTGTAAAATTCAAAGATCTATGTTATTTAAGTGTTTAAAAATGTTTTAATTGCACGATTTACCATGTTTACTCAGAGACATAAATAATGTTATTTATGTCTCTTGTTTACTTGTCTTCGTTTATTAGAGTTTTATTATATAAAATTAAAACCGGATCTACACCATCACATCTAAAACATTGCACATTCATGACATTGTGATGGTGTGACAGAGGATGCCCTAAAACTACGGTAAATAAATTCCGCTATTTATTTTTGCAAGTTTATTCATTCATAAAGACGGTCTGATCTCACCATCAGTGTATCATTGCAAAGTTGCTAATTTGAAATTCAAACTTTATCAGCTCACCTGAGCACAAGATATCCCGGTTGTAGTAAACAGGTAAAATTTAATGGGGGGGGGGGGCATAAAATTATTTTATTTTGCTCACGTTGAAAGAAAATAGCAAGAAATGTTTTGCATGTGACCTGTTGTAATGGGTTATCATTTAAGCCAATTTAATTTAAAACAAAAGAAATGCAGGTCACTGTTTGTAACTCTTACAGCATCCTAGCGTACATCATGGGTTTCGATAGTCTATCACTAAACGATGTCTCTAATGATTGTCTCCTCTAGTCAACAATTTTAAAACTATATCATTTTTAACCTCAGACATGGCATCGAAAATTTCTGATATTAAATCACAGAAATGTGTTTTTATACATAAATAAATTAACTTGATGCCACTATTAACCATTAAAAATCAGCATCATGTTTTCCTATAGTATGATTTATCTGCAAATTTCTTTGATGGTAATTAAAATAAATGTGGAATAACCTTATAAATATATCTAACAATGCTTTCAGTTGTTTTTAAAGTTTTTATTTCAATTAATTTAACTTAAATCGAAATTTATAGCGCGCTTTGGCTTCAATATTAAGAAAACTTTACAAAGTCGTGTAATAATATTAGCATGAAAATACGACATCAGAAGTATATTTTACAAAACATTTAACGAGTTTAGATATTGTGATATTACAAGCAATTTTAATGACTTTATACATGTATATTTAAGTAAGTAATCGTGAAAAATTGTATTTTACTAGTCTCTTGATTGTGGGATTTAATTAAATCTTTGCAAGCAGCATAACTAGGGTAGTGTATAAAAACGAAAGGAGACTCTGTATATCAAGTGTCCGAATTTTGGAGAAAACTCGAAATAAACTTAATATAAACACATGATTATTGGAAACACCTGATGGCCGGCAGGATACAATTTTATTTTTTTTTTAAATAGATTGAAAAAATTCTTTTGAACATAAAAGATTGTTGAATTGATTAAGATATATATTAAAGGTGGTTTGAGTAAGTGTTAATCTTGTTTAAAAATCTTTGGGTATATAATGACTTTGTGTGAAATTTGAATGATTGTAGTTTTGTATTAACATTATATTATTTTTATAAGAGTTTAAATTTTAGAGATTTAATAAGTCCCTGCTTGCGTTGTCCAATGTGAGCTGTGTGGTCCTGTGGTCTCATACTAGCTCCTTTTGGCTGAGTAAGAATGCATGTATATTTTACTGATTTGATATATGTAAAAAAAATTGAAAAAAATTGTAGTTAATTCTGCATTACTTTTGTAAATGCCTATTACTCTTTTATAAAATGAGTATAATTTGTAAATATAGAATGAGTAAAACAGTCTTTTATGACTGTCACTAGTGCTGAAACAATGATGCAAAATATATTTATATTTACAGAATATTAGATAACATATATTATATGATGAATATGAGTGAAACAGTTTTTTTTTACTGTCACTGAAACAATGATGCAAAATATATTTATAAATTAATTGACACAAGATTTATAGACATGATAGAAATTAACAAAAAATTAATAGTTTGCATGCAGATTATATTAAATCCAGTTATATTCAGATCAATTTCACCTATAAATAAATGCCAAATTACATGTAAAATTATTTTGCAATGGGAATGAGGTACAAATAGATAAAACCAGGAAGTCCTCATTCATATCATTGAGTGTGTGCCTAGTACTCTAAAGGAAGTCTCCACTTAGGTGAAACATTTCCATGTGTTCTGTGTGGTTAGATCAATTAGATAATTTACTTTGTTTCCTGTATGTGAATCCTCACTATAAAGGACATAAAAGGTATAGGACAAGAATTCTTCATTCATTTTTTTCATATGGTTTATCTATTATAATAAGTGAGGAGGAATATATCGGTACTTGGGTCAGCTAAGCCAATGGTGAGCCTCCCAATAATGCTGAATTAGGTTCTAAAACTCTACAAGAGATCTCAGTTTTAGTTAAACATAAAAGGTATTTATTCAGTTTGTCTCTTAAGTGAATCCTTTCTTTAAAGTCACTGGAATGTTTTATCTTCTCTGATGAATTGTAGAAAATTTACACTCAAAGCCCCCCCCCCCCCCAAAAAAAAAAAAAACAACTTAAGTGCTAACTGCTAACCTAGAAGTTGTCAGCTATATAAAATGCACATGATCAGGATTGTACTACCAATTGTGACTGTACATGCTGTGGTTGTTAATAACTAGACAAATTGTTATCATTTGTTTATAATCTGTATATTTTTCTAGGACATGCTCATTTTCCCATGTTATATTGAATAAAGATTTAAACTTGTATTGTTATCACGAATGGGAAGATTAAATGAGACAGGTGCTTATGGATACGGACAAGTTAATAATAATCCACAGATGGAGCGTTTATAGATACATTGTTATGAGTTTCGATCTAAACATACACAAATTGAGTGAAAAGGATGAATAGCTAGGGCATTTCAACATGGTTATTTTTTCAAGCCAGGTCACTTTTTTAAAACATATGCAATTATGGATGTGGTCTATTTAATAATTAATTTATATCTCTTTAGTTTTGATTGTTTGAAAATAATTAAGAACCCTTCAGGAGGATATATAAGTGGATAAATGTTTCACGCAAGTTCAATATGGTATTATATAAAATTAAATAATTATGATGATGAGTGTTTGGACCCCTTTTTGAATGCAGGTATCAAAGGGTTTTAAGGGGGAATAATTTGGGGATTGGATTGGAATGGTAAAACCTATGGATATTAGATATATTTTTGTAATCAAATTATTCTGTTCATTGCTTTCTTTCTAAAAAAAATGTTGTCAAATTATCAAATTCAAATAAATTCTCTTTCTTTCTCTAAGGTAAAATTCACCATATACAGCTTAAAAATTGATGAAAAAAGGTGAACAGTTTACTCTTGATGATTATTAGCAAACACATACACCAACCCTTTAGCAACTGAGTACCGCTAATACATGTTCATATAAACAATCACATTTGTTTCTTTCATAGATGCAGATAATGGTTGAATAGGGCAGCTTGTGAGGTTTGAACACAATCAATACTCAGGTTAACCTGTCAGGTGTAAGAGAACAGGTGCATCACCGTGAAAACTGTACAGGGACAACATTATCATTATCAACATTTACTGTATGACACACAGTAAGCCCTTAGAGAAGAAAAATAAGCTTTTTACAGTTTTGCAGTGAATTATTTTTGGGGAAGCTTAATTTACACTGGTTTATTACTTGAATGTTGAATTTATTCTTGCTGATAATAGAATAATATAATTTTGTCTGTAGACATTACAAAGAACTTGACAAATCCCATATATATTTTAAGTCTTGAAAAACAGGAACTAAAAAGTCCTTTGCAACTCAACCTGATAAGGGGTTAAATTAACAACAAAAAATGTGTAACATTAATGGAACATTCCAACCTTTCAGTCTTTTTTGGTTTAGGTAGGAGGTGGATGGTGGTATCACTATTTCATAAGTGAAATAAACTTTGTGAAATATTTTTTCATTAAATTATTTTTTTAAGTCTTGAAAAACAGGTACTAAAAAATGTCCTTTACAACTCAACCTGATAAGGGGTTAAATTAACAACAAAAATTTAACAATTAATATCATACATATAATACATTTAATTTGTTTATATTTTAAAATTGTGTCAGTGTCCTTGTATGCATTTTGCAATTACCGTTAACTTCCAAGGTCATGACTTCGAACATGTGCACTGAATTCTCATGGTATTGAAATCTGCCATTGTTGTTCTCTCTTGATGTTTGCGATCCTCAAAACCTTTAACAGTTTTTTATTTGTTAGTCTTATTCTAATAATGAGTTGGTCTGGGTTTTTTTTTTTAAACTTTAAATAGCTACTGGTATATCATTTGATTTCTTCTTTTAACAGAGCCATGGCGGTTAGTGTGGAAAGCCTGCAGAGATTCCTCTCCATCACTGTGTCTCTCCCCTCATTCCCTGTCTGTTGCTGTTATTTAGTGATGATCATATTCCTGGCTCCTATCTGGCAGCGGAAAACTTCTCCTTTACAAATTCGTCCTGTAAGCTCAAATTTTCTAAATTTTAAGTTAACAATGTTTATTTCAGTAACTCCATAGATAACCTCTTGTTCTTGATTTATTGATTATGGTGGATGTCTTAGTTTACATATTAATTTTTTACAAATTGAAACATTTTTGCTCTCTCTCTCTCTCTCTCTCTCTCTCTCTCTCTCTCTCTCTCTCTCTCTCTCTCTCTCTCTCTCTCTCTCTCATGTCATTCCTTAATGTTTTATTTATACATGATGTTACATTACCTTATTTTCATTTCATGTCTTTTCCAGATCCTTATTCTCCACAACTTTGCCTGCAGTTTGGTCAGCATCTATGCTTTCTTTGGCTTCCTGAATGGAATCCTCCGGAGCGAGTCCATGTTCCAGAAGGGAGACTCGGACATACTGAGGCCGGTGTACCGTGTCTACTGGCTCACCAAGCTGCTGGAGCTCCTGGACACAGTTTTCATGATCGTTCGTCACAGGCGGCGCCAGATCAGCTTCCTCCACGTCTATCACCACAGCTCCATCCTCCTGCTCAGCGACGTGGCCTATCACATGTACCCTTGGCCCGGAATTGCCTTTTACCTCATGAACAACTCATTTGTCCACATCGTTTTGTACACATACTATGGGCTTTCAGCTTTATTTCCAGACAGGTCTTTTCCTTGGAAAAGACACATCACTGAGCTCCAGATATTCCAGTTTTTCGTCGGTTTTGTGCATGCAACCATAGGCTATGTTTACCATGGGTTTTGTATATATGGGATTTTCTATGGAATAACCATGACTGTATTATTCTCAAATTTTTATTATAAGGCATATTTAGCTCCAAAAAACCCAAAGGAATCTTAATTTTTCATTGGGTTTAGATCAGAATATAAAAAATAAAAAATATTTTAACTCCGTATTTTATAATGCATATGGATGCATTATATTGGGTGCAATTAGATCCAGCATGAGACCAAGGAATGTAGATATATGGCTTTTATGAATTTTTTTTATTTTTTTTTTTATTTTACAACAACGAATAATGTTTTTGAATTTTTTAGAAGCAACACTGTACCATTGTTTTATTGCTCCAGTGGAATGTTTGAAATTCTTCAAATTATTTTCTTAGTTGCATTTTACAACCATCATTAATCTGTTGTGATTGTCCACAATTCATCAACGAAACTTTGTATTTATAAAGATTGTGATTCCACCCATTCTCCATTATTCTATCTACTATCTATTCCATGAAGTAACCACTTCATCATGAATCGTGATTTAAATAAAAAGGTTGGAATATGTTCCATTCATGTTAAACATATGTTCAGTTAACAAAACTTACTGTTCAGAAAATTTTTATGTTGCTCAATGACTATTGATGGTTTATGGAAAAAAACTGTATTTTTGATTTGACGTGGGAAAAGATTGAAATGTTCCATTAATGTTACAGATTTGTTGTATGTTGAGATTAACAAAACTTTTTGTCATGATATGTTTAAGTCATAGGCAGCCAAAAATTTATTGCTGCATATGATTTATACATTTAACAAAGAATACAGTAGCTTGATGCCTGCAAGTGTATGGAAAGAAATTATATATTTTTTCAACTTTTAAAGATATTCTAGTCTAAGATGATTTATAGAATTTAATTTATACAATGTAGATTTTTTATTTATATCTGTATATAAACATGAAATCAAAAGAGTTACACACAAGATCATATGGTATATCCAATACTGTCATGTTATTCTAATTAATATGAATATAAAATCTACTCAGGTGAACTAAAATGAATATCAATAATTTATTCCACAGTTTGGAAACAAATTATATCACAGTTTGAAGAAAAAAAAATGAATTTGAAAACAGAAGAATAAATGCAATATTAACAGTTAAATTATTTTTGCAAAACAAATTTCATCTAACAGCTAGCAGATGTGATTGGTTATTTTTTTCTCAACTTAAATCAACTACACTATATATGCTTATTGGATTTGGTTAGCAAAAATAATTTAATGTTCTGAAGACAATTTTTTACTTTGTTTGCAAATTAAGGCTCCTACCATAGTGTATCATAAAAATACTTTAGTTTTATAGCTCGAACATTTCATACATAAAATACATGTACTGGTTAGTGAGTAGTGCAATGGTTTGATGTCTCCACATTTGTATACATGATATTATGTAAATCAGTGATATCTTCTTTCAAGAATTGAGATAAAAAAAAAATTCTTGGATTTTGCATGTTCTAAATAAATATTCTAGAAATCTCATGATTAATGATATTATGATATAACAGATATGTTCTTAAATATTTTTTACTCATCAAATGCCAAAGTTATGTTTTTCATTTTGAAATTTACCATCATTGGTCATCAGTTAAATGATGAAATTGTCTTTGTAATTTGGATTGTATAGTGTTCCTAATTCAGTAATCCACCTTAAATTTGCTCAGAATAGTATATGCAATCTAAATTCAATACTCGTTTTGAATATCTAGTGTAACAGTGGTTTTTTTTTTAGAAATTTAGTGTAGGAAAAGTGCAAGATAAAGAATTTTACCATCAGGGTTCTGCGATCCTCAGCCTCAAAAAGGGTTTTTTTTCATCCTAAAAATATTATTTATCCTTCAAACTTTATAAATGAAGTAAAATAAAAAGAAATTTTTTGATACTATCCATGTACCGGGTATGTTATGAAGTTATTGAAATTTTGGCCATGATGAATATAAAAGAATAAATAAAGTTTACAAGTTGAGATAAAATCAGTAAAAAAAAGTCGTAATGGTGCAACAATGGCTCGAACCCTATTACCTCTAGATAGTAGGTCTTCTTGGAGCCACTTAGCCAAGCTGCTTGTTGCATGGATTAGTGTAATATTAACACTTCAAGACTGACTAAATGTACCTTAATGAAAGGCAGATTTATGGTACGGATAAAAAAATTCCAGATTATTTAGAGTCAATCTTATTATCGAACATTGCTGAGGATTGGAGATTGTTAATGCTTGATGTGAAAATTTCATGGCAGATTGTCTCAGGTTACCTATTAATATGTATACTCTAACTTATACATGTATTTATAGTTGTTTATCATTAATTTTATATTATTAAGAAGAATATATTTATAAGTGGTAATGTAGTATTATATGGAAAATACTTGTAATAATCATCTTAATTCTTGTCAGTGCTCATAACTGACATGATTAATTAATTATAATTATCATGCAGTATGAAATTCAGGTTGTGACAATTTTGTTTCACTGAAATAATTTCATGACGCAATCTCTCTCTCTCTCTCTCTCTCTCTCCTCCCTCTCTCTCTCTCTCTCTCTCTCTCTCTCTCTCTCTCTCTCTCTCTCTCTCTCTCTCTCTCTCTCTCTCTCTTGCAGATTAAAGATTCTAAGGTTTTTCATTTGATTTACTGTAAATATATGTTAATCAGCCAAGAAGATTTTGATTTTCTCCTGATCAAGTCATTTTTTATTTTCAAATTCCATGGGATTAGATGTCAATTAATTAGAGTAAAAAGAAATTATAATTAAATTAGCTAGAGCATTTAAAAAGAGATTTCCTATATTCAGTACCAAATGAGAATGGAGGAAAGGAGAAGAAAGAGAGATATGTCATAATATATTGCATGTTTTGGTGGCTTTACTCAGACACTAGCAATATAAATTTAAGTTGATTAATTGTACAAAGGGGAGTAACTTGTACCAAGATTTCTCATTTCTTGCATACCATTCCATTGATTAGGAAATCCATCATATTGCATATCAATTATTATTTATTACTTGCACTTCTATATCTGTATGGATTATTTACTGATAAGTGAAAGAAACTTACTGGTTTATATAGATATATATATGGATTTTGTATTTTTTAAATTATATTCTCTATAGCTAAAAACAGAGGAACCAAATACTGCACATGTCCAATTGTTAATCCAGAATTATTCAAGATTTTGCTATGTTAATTGAATACATATCAACACCATTAGGTGTTATGGTGCATGTTTTATTACTTTGTATATGGAATACAAAAATATATGTATGTATTTTGCAATTTATAAATTTGATAAATCTTTACTTTGATTTAATTATCTGAGTTTTTTCAATTTCGATAAGTTTTTTCTTTTTGCTGACTGGTAGGAAGTTGTTATTTTGGCATTGTGCTGTTCATGGAGGAGAGATACGCACAAACATGGGTAGAGAGGATGTTAATACATGCAGATTTATTAAATTAGGGCCTGCAGGCATGCTATGGTGCTCTGTTTACAACAGTCCACCCTTGTGTCAGTCCATATGAGCATTATTTTTTGGAGTGGTCCAGCATATAAAAAAATCCCTATGCTTCACACATAAAAAGGTTTACATAGACCTTAAACAAGATTTCTTCCAGTCAAAGAGCAAGGTCAGACCTTGTAAAATCCTCGTTCAGGTCATATATATTTTCTCTCACCCTGCCTCTATCAGTAAAAGGTGTGTAATGACCTTGAACTATTTTTCAGGTCAAACATGAAGGTCATAACAGCTGATCCCTGTGATAAGTAATCTTGTATGGCAGTATTGGTTTAGAACAATTGGTGACATTCATCTCACAACATGCATTTATCTATGAAAGTTAATAAAGATCATTTTATGCATTTTAAAGCATATTTTACTCTTGCTTATAATTATCTTTGTCTATCAAAATTTGATGACCATAGTTGCAGAAACATCTTGATTTTTATTATTCAGTAATAAATAACGTTAACACTTATTATAATCATAGATGCACAGGAATTCCTCGTAATTTGTAAACATCTCTGATATCTTGTAAATCAATTCTTCAATTTATGATATGTTTGACTCAACTTTTTATGTTGAGCGTGCATCTCAAATATTTTTTTTACTAGATTGCTCAAATATATTATCTCTTGCGCAATTTATTCCGGAAAAGGTGCATTTGTCGGTTTTGGTTTTTTACTTTACGTTCACTGGAAGTTGCAACACGTAATATTCAACAACTGAACAAGCCGGTTTCATTTCACAGCTGATACAATGGCCAGCACTGCTTCACCTCACTGGGAAGTTGTCGGGAAAGGCAAGAAAAGTAAAATCCCCACTCCAGTTAGTCGGGGCGAGAGGAAAAAACTCGTGGATGGAATGCCCAAAGTAGAACACTACGGTAAGAATCAACAAGTGTCAACGTCACCATTGTTTTTTGAACATCTGGATTGAATCATGTTATGCAATCGCCATCACAAGACAGGGCGCTTGGATGATAATGTTATTTGATGTCTGTTGACTGAAAACTATTTTATTGATATGACAATTATGCAGCTTATAAATCATTAATCGAATAGTTGTTGATTTTTTTTCTCTATGCATGGGCCCTCTTGTATCGTGCCTTTTTTTTACGATAACAATATAAGAGTGGATGGACAGTGTCTTAAATTATGCAGATGTAATTGAATATTTGAATTTGTAGATGTTAGGTATTATACCTCACTTAAGGACAAGTATATTTGAATTATTGTTATCAATAAACAATTCATAACAAATCAATCATGTTTTTGAAGTTTAAAATATGGATGTGTTATTTTCCAGCTCCAGCTTTACAGGAATCGAGCACTCTGTTTAATGTTTTCCTGGAGAAAGAGAGGAAACAACAGCAGGCCAATGCACAAGCCAAGGCAGAGTCAAAAGATTCGAGCAAGACCAATGGGCATGCTAATGCTAGTAAAAAGCCAGCTCAGCCCAAGAAAAAAGTGCAGAAGACAGAACCTGAGAAAAAGAAGCCTACAGATTTCCTGTCAGCAGTTGCTGAGGTACTTTATTTCTTGAAATATGACAAGTAGTTGTAGTTGTATGTCCCAGGGACAATGTCATGTTGTAAACAGGTGTACATGTTTTCACAGATTTTTTTTTTCAAATCTATTTTGAAAACCAATACTACCCAGTACTGCAATAGAACTATTCCTTATAATGATTTTTGAAAAAAAAAAAGTGTTTGTAGTTCCGAATACAAAGTAGCTTTTGTTGTTTATTCAGAGATGTGTATGCTGTTTTCGTATTATTTCTAAATCATTAGGTTTGACAAGATTGATTTGAAACTACAAGTTCAAGCAAACAACTAACAAACATGATTGAGTATCATGGGTGGTTAATTATTTTTTAATAAAAAGCTACAAGGATGCTACCTTCAGTTTGACATGATCCAAATCTTATTTACAGATAAAGAAAGATGACCTGGAATCTGCATTGGCTATAACAAAAGCAAGTTTTCCTGGAAACATTGAGGTTTGGTTGAAAGATTTGGCCTCCTTATTGAGCATCAAACTTGAACAATGCCCTGAGCCTGACCCTGTCATGAAAAACAAGCCTAAAGGTAAATCAAATTCTCAAAATGTTTTCATGTCATCATGAAACAAAGAAAAAATTTATTCATATTCCAAGTCAAAACTATCTTTCTCTGTTTCATATTTTTTTTACAAGTTTCGGCACATAATTTTGCATATATACACAGATTTTCCAATGTGCCACCTAACTAACAAATGCCAGGATTTGATTAAATCTGTGATTCGGGAGGCATCGGTCGAGACTCTGGAGCACCTGTTGTATCACAGTATTACAACTATGCTGTCAGAAATGAACAAAGGTATTCAACCCAACAGGGTATTTTTGCATTTAGACAGTTCACAAACTGAAATTAACTTTACTGATGGTTCAGGAAAACTCAATCTACAGAAACTTGGAATTCTTGTCCCTAAAATTTATGCAATATAGTACGTTTTTTTTTTTTTTTTTTTTTTTCAGGCAATTCTAGCTATGGATACAGGATTTTCATCCAGTTGTTAGTGTACAGTAAGCCAAGCATTGCCCTGACTAAAACACAGCAGGTATGCTACACACTGGTGTAAAATTAAAACAAAATTATACAGAAATTTGGGTCCATATGTTATCCTTTATGATTACTGGCATGCTAATCCATAGAGGGTGAATATTGCCCTAAATATACATACAATATCTGATTGACAAATGGGTCATTAAGGGGTACTTTGTTTCTTTCGAGCATTAATATTTGCTTGGATAATTAAGTAACATTTGTTTATATGAACCTTTACCTAGTAAACATGTATATTGTGAATCACAAATCCTTCCTTTTCAGTACTTGGAGTTGCTGACCACTCACCAGAACAAGTTACCCAGGTGTCTCTCCATTCTGTGGTGTCTGGGGGTGGGAGGAAACAAGGACTTCAGGAGTGGACTCAGAGGTACGGGTGAAAGGTTATTTTACGTCTCTTGCTTTGGTGTAAAGATAAAGGTGTGAAGACGTCATGTCAATTTATAGAATATTGTGCATGATGAAATAGAGCCATTTTAACAAGAGCTTGGGCTTTGAGCAGTACTTGCTCCAATTTGTTAAAGGCCAGGTCCATTCATAGTTTACTGTTCAATCA
Source organism: Magallana gigas (assembly GCF_963853765.1). Lineage (NCBI taxonomy): Eukaryota > Metazoa > Mollusca > Bivalvia > Ostreida > Ostreidae > Magallana > Magallana gigas. The sequence goes on from NC_088859.1 coordinate 25,183,268, forward strand.
TTGGCTAATGGATATGAATACATTGAATGCAATGGCAATAGTTTGACTTCATCAAGGGCTGTATATTTCAGTTGAAACAGCATCAATTTCACACAACAAACCAGATCTTGGGGGAAATAAACTTTCTGATTTTGTCAGAAATTTCTCTTAGTGAATTAAAATAAAGGAGGTCAATTTTTGACAGCTTGTTTTGATGAGCAAACTAAATGGTAACTTCCCACTGAAAGTCCAAACTCTTGTTTGCTCTATTTGAGCATTAGACATGTTTGCAAGTTTATGATCACCAAGGAAGTGCTGAAAATTTTCATTTTCCAAATTGCTGTTAGTACATGTACCTTAAAGAAATATCCAGAATATGCACGTGTAGTTACAGTTAGTTCTGATAATAATTAAAACTTGCACAATTGCCTAACAAAATTGATACATGTATTAATAATAAAAAGAAGAAGTCAAGCACATGTGCATAAAAGTATCTACCAAGGGACATGATGAAGGATGTGTCCAAGAAAGCATTTGAAAGTGTCACTGTGTGATATTTCTAATGTGCCTAATTCTGTTTAATCTCTAGTCTGGATGGAGGTGATGATGCCCATGTTGAAGTCGAGACCTGTGGCTCCATATTGTGTGGATTATCTGGAAGAATTATTCCGGTAATAAATCTGAAATGCCATAAACACTCTATGTATCGGGTTCATATTAAAACATGTTCTGCATAACATTATTATTGTTAAGAACATGTTAGAAGGAAATGTAATGTTGATTTGATTTCAGGACCCACACTGACATGAAGAAGCTGTCGGGAGAAATGTCCCTGAAGGAGTACTTCTTCCTGGTGGACATGATCTTCAATGACCAGAATCTGCCAAAAGATCTTGCCAAAAAACTACAAACTCTGTATCCAAAGCTGAAGGTAATTTGATTTTAAAAAAACAAATAAAAAAATCTTGCAACTGAAATTGCTTAACATAATAACTGTACTCAAGTCCATAAAATTTTGTGCTTAGAAATCATTTTAGAGTCATTCATGCACCATGAAATTGCTACGATTTTTTTTTTTTTGACATCATATTACATATATGGGGATTTTAATTTGTATCTTTTCTTGCAGAAAATAGCTTTGAGCAATTATAAGACCCATGGCTTCAGACAGGTGTTCCCATCCTACCTGACCCGGATCACCCCGGGGAGCAGCAGGACCATGAAGGCCGAGGTCAGTACTTGTAGAAGCAGGGGCCAGAAACCTCATAATTCCTACAAATCTTAAAATACTATGTTGTAATATCGAGTTGAGTATCTGGTAATTTGAAATGTTACAAAATACTACATGTATTCATATACCTTGCATTTCAAGACCTCTAGCAAAGAGACAACGTTAAACAAGTGCAATCTGATTGTCCCAACGAGACTTTATGTTCATGTCAATATGCATGCAAACTGAACTTAATTTTTCTTTCTTCAGATTTTGCCATGTTTGGTGGACTGTCTCACATCTGATAAGCAGTGCTTTGCTGTGTGGTGTCAGATGTACACCAAGCATCTGCCACAGTCCAGGTGGGTTGAAAGGAGTCTATTAAAATTGCACAAACAAAAGAAGTTGTAGTCAATTTGTGTGTTGTTTTCTATAGGATTTTTATTGTTCTTCAGTGTCTTGCTGAACTACCTGGCTCAGAACTGGGACAAGGTGGGATCCAGGCTGGACAAGAAGTTGTTCCAAAGTACCCTGAGGTCCTTCTCCATTACCAACGAAGAACTGGCCACTCAGGGCAGAAACAGCATGGATGGGTACCAGGAATGTGTTGCTGTGTGCAAGGTTAGGGCCCAGAATAGAAAATCTTATATAAAACCCATCTAAATACATGTAGCTCTTACTTTAGAATTGAATATAACAGAATGTACATTAAATTACACTTTAAGGTCATAAAAAAAGTGTTGTTTTTTTAAAATGCAGAAATTCAGAAGCTCTTAAATGATGTAAGGTAAATTCTGCATCTAAGAATGTACTCCAAAGCTGCCCAGTAGAGAGTTTGAATTTATCTTACTTAAATAGCTTTCCTATGTTCATTTATACACAATATATTACATGTATTCACTTATAATTTAAAATATCTTTGCTCGATTTTACCCTTTTACATAATCTTGAATTATGTACTGTAACAATTTAAAACATACTCTTTGAATAATGTACTGTATTAACAATTTTAAATTTATGTCATTTTCCTCCCATAGGACTTGCTTCAGAAAATGGAACAGACTCACTTCCCCTGGTTCTGGGTGATGTTCCTTCTGATAAGCACACTGTCCGCAATAATTGCATACGACATTTACTCCAGCAAAACTTTCAAAGGTTAGTATTCAGCTGTAGTGATCATTTAGTCAAACTCTTCCACCTTTTCTTAATCTGTGTTTTAAAACAATTAGAAACTGATTTTGATTCAAAATGTTTTGATCCCTTGCAATTGCAGCTTCAAGGACAGTGAGATTCCTTGAGGATTATGGGATACTAGCCTTTATGGAGCAGGTGTGGAGTAAACTTTCACATTATACGATGATAGCGTATAGGTTAGTACATATACCTACATTTATATCTATCGGTACAATTTCCATTTTAACAAAAACTTTCATTTTGAAAAGAGTTTAAACTCTTTCATTGTACCTTTTGATCCTGATTTAAAAAGAAAATATTACTTTTTTATGTACTATAAACCAACTTTTATTCACAATAACTTATGACTGACTAGTGGTAAAGTGGTTTGATGAAACTTTTTATTGTAACCCAGTCAATGAGTATAGTCTTGAATTAAATACGAAAGATATTTACTATGTAAGTATTAGCTCCAAAAAAAAAATTATTTGGGGGTTTTGCAATTTTCTGACTTGCGAATAAAAGTTTGGTGTTTAATTTTTTTTTGAAAAGGGATAAATCAATGGCTTATTTTGTATTTCTTACAGCTGGCTGAGAGTCAATGTTCCTTTGTACACAGAGAAGGCTGTGAACACTGTGTCCCCCTATATGGCCCTTGGATGGACTAAGGTCAGCGCTGGAGCCCAGTACCTGTGGGAGGTCTCCACTCCTCAGCGCCAATGGCTGTACATCAAACTACTTCAATTAACTGAACAGGTAACAGCTGTTCATCAAACTAGCTACTTATTCAAATTTATAGAATAAGTCACAGCTAAAATAAACACATTTACACAGGTTATTTTGAAATTTAGTTTTTCGGAAATCAGACTTTTATCAATAAAATAATTGGACCATCACGAGACAACAGAATACCATACTTATTTTTATGCCCCCCTTCGAGGAAGGGAGGGCATATTGCTTTGCTGCAGTCCGTCTGTCTGCTGGTCGGTCGGTTCACCATAGTTTCCGTTCATTTTCTGCACAGAAGTTGCATGTATTGAAATGAAATTTTGTATACTAATTTATCATAATACTATCTAGATCAAGTTCGATTTTGGATACGATCAAGCAATTTAAGACAGAGTTATGCCCTCTTGGACTTAGAAAAATTCCAGTTTGCAGTTTCCGTTTATGTACTCAGAACTGGATAATTAAAAATAAGTCTGAAAAAAATAATGTAAATCTACTGGTAGGATAATGGCAGCATGATGCTCCACATAAATTTTCAGGTTTTAGTAATATGCTATCAGTAAGTTCAGCCAACTCATGGTATTGCTACCTTTACAAGATTCTTTATCCATGTACATGTATTGACATTAAGATTTATATAAAATTGTGTGAATTCGACATTATCACTGTATCATTGTGGATTTTGTGACAAGTTTCAGTCGAATTGATTGACGATGACTTGACTTAAATATGTGTAAATGTTTAACCTCAGGTTTGATTTTTTATTGTAGGTGTACAACCTTTCACCGCAGCTGTGGTCAGATATTAGTGATTATATTTTATTGTCCTGGGATTTCTTAAGGGACAAAACATACCTCATATGGACCAGTGCAGTCCAACTATTTTTTACGTCCTGTAAATGGATTGAGAAAGAAGTTTTATTGTAAGTAACAGAGGAAAATGGTAGCATTTGATTCAGGGTTTTGGCAAAAAAAAATTTCATTATTTTTGTTGCTTTATTCTTTTTACCATTTTGTTTAATAATGATTTAACAATTGATTAATAGATTGTATTAAAAAAAATTATTAACTTTAAAGCCAAGTTAATCAATATTGCTTAATCAATTTTATTAATTTTTTTCAGAGGGCAATATACTCCAGATGTTTTGCAGCAGTTTTTTCGGTCAACCATTTCACTTGTTCAGAGTTCAACAGTTTCTGCTGTACAGTGGTGCTCTAATTTATTTCAGTTATCAAAAGGGAAATAACTCTGTCTCTAAGAGAAACACTTAATAATGGGAATCTCTAACAATATATTTGTTGAATTAAAAAAGAATACATTATTGTACTTCTGCACTTGCATGTACATGTATATGGTAAGTTGAGAGGATCAGAGGATCAGCAATATTTGGTTTAGTTGAGTACACATTTAGTACATTTATATAATATTTCCCATTACACCCCACCCAATCATGACGTATGCTTTATATTCCGTCTTAAAAAAAACTTTCTAATAAAATGTCTCATTATTTGTTATAAAAATGTTAATTTTAATATCCTGCAAGAAAAAAAAGATTGATAAAATGACAATATCCTGTTGAGTTTGTGTATTTAGCCAAATACTACCAAAGAATAAATAAAGACGTTAAATAATATTTTGTGTTTGTTTTATGTACAGTACACTTTTCAAGTATGTTGATAATTTAAGTTGTTATGTTTTTGTCATTACAAACTCTTTGAATAGTTGCAAATGAAACAATTTCAATTTTTATTGACTTTGATTTCCATAAGTATAACTCGCAAATAAAATATGGTTACTACAACGAAAAAGAATTGTACTTGTAACAAAATATTGCATATTTTAACCAGAAACAAAATATTATATCTACAGCAAACAAGTGTGGAAGTTCTATCTATACTGTGGTTCCATCAATTTTAGTTTACCGGGTAATGTCAATTTTCACAGACTTCGTTTTTGAGTTGATCAATGAAGTATAATGTTCATTGCCAAAGTGCATTTTCCAAAAAATTAATTTTATCAGATTATAGCCCACAAATTTTATGTTTTCTTGAAACTGAATTTTACAGAATCCACAAAACTTGATGACCACAAATATTTTAAATAAAACATAGTATATTTCAATTATAGCAAATTCTATTTGCTGCTCACTGTTCTAGTATTCTGCGTTTTGTTCACTCTTCAATTTACCATTAGTATCTAATAAACATAAAAGATTTAAAATAATATGGACTGACTTTCTTTTCAACATTCAATATGACATATAAAGCTAGCTTGGTCAACATGAAATGTATTGATTAGTAACTAATGGTAGCATACCAGTACTCAGTACATGTAGTACTAAGGACAGGATGACATTCAAGATCACTTTTTAGGCAGGGGAAGAGGGCTGACAAGTTGACAATTAAAACCAATTTTGATGAAATGCAAAGGCTCATAATGATAAATAGCAAGTGTGACAAAAATAATTCCAATGTGTAAAATTTCTAAAACAAATTTTTACAGACAACCATACAATTTCTATAATTTATAATTACACAGACATTTTTTCTGTCCAAAATTACCTGTTGTCCAGAATTACCCAAACATACCCTAAACTAAAATGAACAAGCTGCCATAACTCTGTAAAGAAGATGTTGATGACTTGTAATCAGCTGCAATAAAATATATTGAAACTGCATAGGGAATGGTTTTGTAACTTTCACTTTTGGATTTTGATTGGGGAAAGTCCGATTACCGTATATTGATTAATAAGTGATAAGTCTGTTTGCAGTTCATTCTTTCATCCATCCGATATCACTTGTCTGGTGCATATCTTCTCTCCCCTTGGCCAAATTTGACGCATACTTTACCTAAAGAGTGCCCTTGGGTAATGGGTGTGCAATGACCTTGGACCATGTTTCAAGGTCTCTAAGACTAAGGTGATAACAGAATTATCTGAAAAATCCTTGTCTGGATCATACTGTAAACCAACTTTTATTCGCGGCGACTTTATTTCGCAATTTCCTGGACATAAACTGAATCGTGACAACTAATTTTCGGAACCAAGCCTTATCCAGACCCAAGTTGTGATAAGAATCAAACAACAAGGGCTGATTCGCGGTGAGAAATATTCGCGACAACAAGGCTCTCACGAACCTAGCAAAAATTTCTCACACAATAATAAAAGTTGGTTTACAGTATACGGTATTCTCTCTCTTGGTCCAATCAGGCTCATACTTCAGCCACAGAGTGCCTTATGTCTAAGGATGTGTAGTGACCTCGAGAGACCTTCTAGGTCATGGGTCAAGGTCACATCAACTACGCAAGAAAAAAATTGTCAGAGCATCTCCCCATAGCCCTATCTGGGTCATTCTTTACATAAACATAGCTTTTGGTTAAAGGGTGCATGTACAGCAACCTTAAGTCAAGTGAAGGTCTCTTTAAAGTCGATTTTTAGACCAAAAACCATTTCCCATTGGCTTTATATTGCTCATATTAAACCCCAATAAGTCTGGTTCTTTTTAGGGACCATCTCAAAATAGAGGTACATTTACTATAGGAATTTATAGGACACTGTCATTTTCCGCACATCAAAGCAGTTTTAAAAAAATACTACAATAGCTTTTTTTCTCAAATTGTTATATATGATTAGTAATATGAGCCAGTGTATGAGAAAAGGGGTCTTATGACATAACGTCATAATGCAGAGAAAACGTCATAAACGTCCGCAACATTTCGCGACGTCGTTTATAATTTGTAACGCTTTATTTCTTTTTGTAACATAGGAAATTAAGCATAGCGAAGGTTTTTTACCGCAATATGTATACTATTCTTTGCTGGATTTTATATGTATATATAAACAATGTATAAATCTTAAGTTAAACGCAGTTCGAATTAATTTCAATTTCAATAGAACTACCAACCTGTTGGTGAAGGCCCAATTCATAAACGTGTAAAGAGAAACCTTGTGCTAAATTGTGTTGTGTTTATATATACTGCAAAATTGTTTCTAGGCATAATTTAAGAATAAGAAATTTGAAAAATAAACAAAAATGCTAAAGAGTTTATAGGCATGGTAAGTATATTACAAACAGTGACATATAATATTTATAATATAAAATCGTACATAATTATATAGCATGCAGTCAAATACTTGATTATGGAAAATCAGATTTGCCATTTATATTTAGGTATTGGATTGACAATTAATCAAATTGCTCCTTCTTCAAAATTTTTAATTGTTTATTAAATGCAAAAGTTGATCCCCCCTTTAAAAACAGGGTACATTTGGACTAATGCGGCGTGATGAAGGACATTTCTTCAATGTGTCGGCGCATTACCCGGACGAAAGAATAAGAAATTATGACTGATAAGTTAAAAGTAAAATGTTGGTCTGTTTACATGCAATAAGATTATGAATAAAAGATATGTGTTTCCGTATACATGTGTTACCATTATATACTTCTGCTAAGCGAAAAGATATGAAAAATAAAATTGATAAATATTTTTTAAAAAAATACCAAGAATCAGAAACCAAAAGTATCTGATTATTTTTCATCCGTAATTTACATAATTATGGTATTTCACAATTCTTAGGATTTTCAAAATTTCTATTTAATTTATTTAAAATTTTGTTTGTGAAATAACGAACACAGTTTGTTTTGGAGGTCGATTAATACATACACCGTGTCACTGCATGCTTGAAAGCCTCTTTAATGTTTGCTATTAAACTAAAAATATAACGCGTTCGAGCTTAAGACAAATTTAGGTATTCAGTTTTTGAACGAGCATCACATACGCTTTTAGTTAACGGTAACCACATGTACATGTTTGATAATATTTCTACCGGTATTGTAATTATTAGATTTTAAAAAAAAACTACAAATATTTTCATGCTATAAAAGAAATAAAACACTATTTAAAAAAACACGATGCTCAAAATGCATTTGATGTCAACTTCGTGTAGAAAGGGTAAATCCTTTGCTGACAAGTACAGAGTAGTACTGTAGTAGTGAAAAAGAGAAGACGAATCAGAAAACTTGTTTGAATAATTCTGATTATAAAAAATTTGGTTATTACAATGTACATGATCATTAGTTTCTTCGAAAACCATGTAAATTAAACAAATATAATCACTTTTATTCAGTATTTTGAATTCAAGTGAGTAAAATACAGATCTGGTAAATGCGCCGTCATATTAAGCGTTGATTCTAAGATCACAAACTACAAAGCTCCAATTCGTGTTTAATCTAGGGCGCGCTTGATTTGTCTACACTGTTGTACACCTGATGTATAGATGATTTACACCTTACAATCAAGATAAATTTGGTGTATTGTATATTATCAATATGGACGTTAAAGTTGTGGCAGCTGCCGAAGAGTTCCATTTTTAAGACAATTGTTTTAATAGCTTTTGAAAATAATAATTTTTGTATTCGATTGCTATACTACCTGCATGGTATGCCCTTGCCAGTTGTCAGGTACATGCAAAATACAGCATGCGTTTCTTTAGGCTATTAAAATGGCTAATAAGTTTAGTAAGGACAGACACAATGCTTAGCAAAAGAGTAAATTTATTGTCAAGCGAAAAAATAAATACATAAAGTGAATTTACTTACTGAATTACTGAAAAGTATAATCTGGCAAAATTACTACATAGCTAGTGCATTCATAAGCATTGTAAAAAAAAGCGTATAAAACTATATCTTTTCGAACGTCTTAGTACACTATACATGTATCTGTTGACTTATGCTGACAAAACATGTTTTACTGAAATATGTATAAAAAATTTATTTTTTCTTACTAGTATGCTTTGAACACTTTCATATTTATACACGCAATATGTGCTACAATTAGGCTATCAACTCTAGCTTTCTTGTGCTGACAAAAGAAATTCTGCAGATTTCTCAGCTTACTGTTTTGCCGCCATATTAAACAAGTGTGTAATTTCCAACACATGCCTTGTACAGAGTGTAGACGGTGTACACCTAAAGTGTATACTTTTGCACTCAATTAGAGAAAAGTGTACACCAGTTGTTAGGTATTGACAAACCAAGTGCGCCCTAGATTCATACAGTTATTTCTAGGTTATAAGCCGGTGTAACGAAGAATTTTGACCCGGGTTGAAAATTGACCCAGGGGTCATTTTTCCACGTTGAATATTGAGACCAAAGGTGTTGAATAAAGACCCTAATCTGTTGAAAATTGACCCGCATCGTGGAATTTTGATCATGAAACCGGTTCAAAATTCAACAGCAAAGAAACACAAATTAATGAATAAATATTTTACTATGAGTTTGTTTAATTAAAAATTATCAGTTTTCAAATATTTATTCTTTAGATTTACATGTATACGTGTTTCAACGGGGATGGGGGGGGGGGGGGGTAAAAATGAGACTTAAACGATTATTTTTTGAACTACATATTATCCTTTTAAATATGTAATAACTATTTTATTCATAATAAACTTTCCGCGTAAAATTGCTGTTTTGTGTGATATCTATATATTTAAAAAAAAAATATGTTTTTAAGAATATTTGTATACATGGTTACACGTTAAACTATTCAATTTAGTAAAACTCTTTTTTTTTAAATTCGCTGGAGAAGTGTACAAATATAAATAATTTGAAAAAATTACAATACGTCATATTGTTGAATTTTGGTTTTACGTTCTCCCAGTAAATTGAAACTTTGACATTGTTCATTGGAAATTTTCTGGGTGGGTGTAAATACAAAATTTACAGTATGTCCTATTGAGATTTTTTTGTTTGCACCCACTCAGTTTGTTAAAACTGTAACTATCTGAATTTTGTATTCACACCCATCCAGCCAATAACAGTTTACAAAATTATATGCTAACATGTACTCTTTCATGAACATGCTGTAGTAACTATATCTTGAAAGCTGATACTTTTTTAGTGTTTTATTTGTTCCTTTAGGATAACCTCTAATGTAACTAAATATCATCAAATCGCTAATTTTTCTTGGCATAAACAATTCTGCTTCATGGAATCTGTAGCTAGTTAGCAACCTAATTTTTGTACAGGATGACAATAAAATAATTTATCTTTAATAGTTTCTAAATTGCTTTGATCACAAAAAATTAACATGAATTTACTAACAGTAATTGTTTTCGTCAATAAATTGGTAAATTATATTTTTTGAATAGAAATATGTAGTAGAATTAAGATCATACAGCAGCGTTGGAGTATATTGTTGACCCTCCTATCACAGCAACCTACATTACTAATTTAATTTAAACGTGTTTTATTGAACGGAATGTTCAAATTAATTATGAATGGATTGGATAACAGTCATATCCTTTGTAAACCCTTTCAAGCATACGAAGTCAAGAAAAAAATTATCTATGGTCATAAGAATATCGTATTACAAGTTTACAGAATATCATTGATATTATGTATACACATAATATCAATAATATTCTGTAAACTTGTCTTATATACATAAGACAGGGGATAGTTGAATATTAAATAATAATCTGAATATTTATCATATATGATTGTATGACATATTGTTGGTAGACAAGGTCACTCACACCTACAATAACAAACCTATCACCTTCATTTATACTTGCAGAGCTACAAACATAAGAATGAGATTTTCATGATCCAGCCCATTTGAAAAGAACAGTAAATGAAGGGAACTATATATTAAGTAAATATACATGTATAATACTTAAATAGGTTTAAACAGTGTAACTTAAGAGAATCAAAAACGTCTGGGGGCTCTAATATAAATATAAACATGGGAAACAATCTTATCTTTATGAAAAATCAGAACTACCATAAAGTATATAGTTCATATAAAAAGGTACACTTACGTAAATAAGTTGTTTAAAAAGTTCGTCGTTTGTTAAGTGTATCTTGGCCATCCGGGGAAAACAATAATATTTCCTTCAGATTCAGACCCACGGTATAAACATCGACTCTCATTAGTTAAAAAAATCCTTAAATAAATAAGCTTTACTAGCTTTATTCCGTAATTGACGTAAAAAAAATATTCCCTATTGCCTTAACTGAAATGTTTGTAAGCTCTAGGTATAATATGTTTTTTAAGTTTTGACTTAAGGGAAGATAAAGTTGATGAAATTTTCTTTTTTGCATGAAGATTATTCCATAATTTACATGTAGAAGGAGCAAAGTTATTGTAATAAGTATATAGTGGTAGATAGTAAAAAAGCTCATAGACCCAAGATTATATGCATGTTCAGTTAGAAATTATGATTGAATTCAATCTAACATATTTTGTGGTGCTAAACCATTTATAATCTTGTAGAATATAATAAGTCTATGTTTATCCCTTCGAGATTGTAAGGTTTCCAAATTAAGCTCACTATATAAAATGATTTTAAAAGAATTAGCTCTGATCCCTGTCACTGTCATAGTTGCTTCAATTTGTACATGTTTAAGCAATTCGAATTTTTCCTCGATACAGCTACTCCACAAAACATCACCATATTCCAATCTAGGTCTGATAAATGCCGAATTTTAACAAGTGTTTATCTATCAATCGTATGCTTGAGTAATCTTAATAAATTTAACTGTTTGCATGCCTTTTCATGTATACCATTAATATAATTAGATCAACCATCATCCGACTGTATATTTAGGTGCAAACCTACTTTTTTTTTAATTGATAACATTTTTGCTGTAGAGGGTATATGTTTTAAATTTTGAGAAAATATATTACGTCAGTTGCCTGTGTTTCTAATTTATAGTTAAATAATGGGAAAACTCGAAATAAAAGAAATAAATTGCATTTTAAAAAAAGAACTATGACTCTGCATATGCAGAAATTTGGATGGTGCTTCAATAAATTAATCTGACGAGTTTATGAAAAATTATTGTTAAGTCATAAAAAAAAATTAAAACCGTGTAAATATGTATATGCTGTGTATGCATGTATAATACAGTATATAATATATATAAAATATGACAACCATTCAATTATCATTTTGTTAGGAAAATACTTCTTCAAATTAAGCATATTAGGTATCTGACATTATATCCTTTTGTCTTAATATTAATATATATAGACGTCGCGCACGATACTGCTGTCTCTTTTACCTACGCTATTAAATATTATTTTGAGGGGTTGAGGAAGAGTCGTTAAAAGGAAAATATGAAAGTGTTGGGTATCAATGGCAAGGGAAATTTGTAAATAATGAAAATATTTTAAATAAAATGAATTTTACATACTTTTTGAGGAATGACAGGTCTTAATTATCTGTAGTTGACGTGATATATGGATGTCCTGCGTTACATTCAGTGGCTATGCGCTTTATGCACAGGTTGATAAAACAATCAATTTTGCGCCAAACAGCATGAAATTTGGAATATAATTGTAACATCCATATCAAAGTATGACGTCATAATCATTTCAAATGTTCGATTGATAGATATAATATTGCAGCCTTTGAAATGGCGAAGTACTCGGTGTCCCGTTTTTTGAAGATTCAGATAGACTGACATTTCAATCATCAATATTATGTCTAAAACGAAGGTAAGTTGCTTATTTTTGATACAGATATATTGCACACGTATTGTATAATAAGATACAAACGACTATTATTTTATAATAACAATATTTATAAGGCAGGTTTGTTTTTAAGTTGTCCAGTGAATTGTCCCAATCTAAAAAATACTGCACTTTTTAAGCAATTTGACGATTTTAGTGCAAAATTTCAAGCAATATACAATCGCAATTATTAAAATAAGTACAACAGACACAAAGTACATAAAATTTGCTACAGAGACATATCAAAACTTTATGAATCCTCATATTAGTTTAAGGAAGACAGAAATTATTTAATGTCCAAATAAACGCCCCCTTTATGTTTGACGCTCCGTGACTGTGACGTGACGTTGATATACTTAAAACTGATAACGTCCAATCGTTTGGTAAATAATTATTATATAAGTTTTGATGCGGGTCCTTTTCGTAATTGTTTTTATTATATAGCAACAATAACATTTTCTGCCAAATACCCGTTTTTTTCTAATCTGGACTAAGTTGATTAAAAAAATTAGATGATGCAAAGACGTAATGTAATCAAATCCTAACACTCTACCCATATTCTCTTTATTCCATTTTAGTCAAGATCTTTATAGACCGATCCATCCTTTTAAAAAAATATCCTACACGCGTGATAAATATTAAAGTAATTTAAATGCGGACATTAGCGGTCATACAAAATCTGCTAGAGGTCACGTAGCATCGGGGGGGGGGGGGGGGGGGGGGGGGGGGGGAGAGAGACATGTAAAAATGAATCAACTTAGAGATCCCCCCTCCAACTTTTTTTTCGTTTGTCAAGAAGTCTAGCCCCACTTTCAAAAACCACGCCAGCCCGCTATTTTCTAATAGAACTTTACAGAATTATATTTTTAAATAAAGCATTCGTGTTTTATTCATTATTGTATCAATTAGATAAATACTTTGATAGGAAATGAGGATTATCATTGAAACCTGCATGGCGACCCATATGTCTCGGTACTAGTATTTGTGTTTAGGATTTTACAAATCTACAGGGTCTTTAATTTTTTTTATCTGTTGCGGTTTTCAGAAGAATGACAATGATACCATGGATACGAAAATGTTCCCACGAGAAAGATTAGAGTTTTATAGAAATAAGAAACTTCAAAAACGACGACAACAAAAGCTAGCATCGTATCATAAAAACAAAACTGTCAAACAGACTGAGTATAAACAAACTTCTGATGCAATTAGAAAGCGCATGTACAGAGCAAAACAAGCTGAAACGAGACAGAAGGAAACAGAACGAAAAAGAAAATATAGAAATTTAGCGAGGAATAAAAACGTCGAGCTCTCTGCGAACACGAAAAATTCAAATGAAATGATAAGACATGTTTTTAAAAACAGAACAAGTAAACACAGAGCATTAAAAAAATTAAAGGATTCGTTACCCCAATCACCAAAGAAGCGGTCAGCTACACTAGCAGCATATTTGAAAAATTCAAACTCTCCAACGACAAAAATTTTAATTGATGCTGATGTCGTATTATCACCAGAAGAACAAAGTAAAAAATCAACGGAAAAAGCGGTTCTGCAAGATTTAAAAACAACAATTGATAGCTGCAAAATGAAAAGATCGAAAGACTCGGTTACGTCTATGAACGTGCTTGTTGCATCAATAAGTGGTGAACAAGTGACCCAAAGAAGATGTCGAAAAAATCTAGCTAAAAAACTTGGTTTACCGGTTAGACGAATAAGTAAGGGAAACACAATTCGCACCACTGTATTGAAAACTGAAAGATCTTGTTGGACTTACACGTTTAGAAAAACGCGCACTGACGCGATTTCAACGGAAACTAAACAACTTGCGTACGACTTTTGGCTGCGTCCAGGTATCTCCCGACCGACTGGAAATAAAGCAGATATCAAGCGAGAAAGAATTGGACCCAAATTATACACGAGCCACGCAGTGTATATTTTAGAAAAGACCCAAACTGAAGTTTACCTGGATTTCATAAGCGAAAATCCTGATATCAAAATTTGTCAAAGGTCCTTTGAAAATTGCAAGCCCTATTTTGTTAGACAGGCCCGCCCAAAGGACAGACACACATGCTGTTGTAGATATCATGTTGAAATAAAGAGTGCCTTCAAATCATGTATGGACTTTCGGAAAAAGATCATCAAAACAAATGCAAATGACATTGGAATTGACGTCCAAGTATTCGAGTCCATAAGCGATGTGGTGGATGTCACATTGTGTATAAATCCTACTTTGCAATGCATGAAGCGACAGTGTGCATAATGTGGTATCCACAAACTATACTTATTACCAAAAGAAACTGGAGACGCGGAGACAGACGAAACAGTCAAGTGGGAAAAATTTGAAAAGTTGAAATCAAAGCGAAGGGCAATAAAACAACAAAGAAACTCGTTCTGGTTAAAAAGGAATCAAAAGTCAGTGATTTATTTTCACACTTTTTGCAACTATTAAAATCGTTTCCATTCCATCAACACCGAGCTACTTGGCAAAACAACCAATTTCAAGAACTTTCATCTAATCTTCCACTCAACCACTGCATCTGTGTTCATGACTTTTCTGAAAATTACCGTTGCACAGAATTAAAACAACTTCAAAGTGCTTACTTTCAAAAAACTGAAGTCTCTGTTCACGTTACGATTATACATCGCCATGCACTACCCAACATTGATGGAGTGGAAAGCACTGAGCAAAACCCAGAAATAATCACTGAACATTTTTTTGTTATTATTGATGATCAACAGCATGACCAGTATTTCGTCCATGAAGTTCGTAAAACAATATCCGAGTACTTGGCATCTATTTCCTACCCGGTTGACACCATGCACGAGTTCACAGATGGATGTGCAGCCCAATATAAGAGTCGACATTGCTTTGGGGATATCAGCAACTCCAGTCGGGATTTCGGTTTCAAACATTTTACCAGAAATTATTTTGAGACTGCACATGCTAAAGGTATTTACATGTATATTTTCTGCACACTTTCTTCTTAAGGATACAAATACAGTGTCCATCAGATCGAACTAAGTACTTTAAACTTGTAAATGGTAGCTATTCTATTAGCATTTTCTTATGAAAACAGAATTGTTTTATACATTAATTAAGCCACTTGTTGATCACTACTTTCATTTTGACAAGATAAAGAAGTAAAACGTGCGTTATTTAATTCATTCATGTCGCGTTGAAGTTTATTTTGCATTTACTATATATGAGCATTTTTGTTTCAATTTAAATTTAATATTTTTGTATTATTACATGATTGTGTTTATAATGTAGGACCTCAAGATGCTATTGGAGGACTGTTAAAAAGACAGGCAGATCTGGCAGTTTTGCGTGGACAAGCCCATATACAAAATGCCCGGGATCTGTATGAATTTGCTGTTTCGAATTTGACGCGGACAAAATCTGTTTGCCGGAGACGGAATTTCCGTTTTCTTGATTTCATCCCAAGAGAAGGCAATTTAAGTTTCAAACCAATTTCAAACATCAGATCTGTCCATCAAGTCATCGTTGATAACTCGTCTCCCCATATCATTATACGCGAACTGTCCTGCTTTTGTGAAAAATGCAGTTTACAAATTTATCACGAATGTGTAAATGTTCAAAGAATTGGGCAAGTTCAACACCATGAAATGGTCAAGGAGACAAACAACACATTCGATGTTGAAGAAGATGACGAAGAGGTGCCCTTGTCCGAAATGGTATCCAAAGGACAGGTAATTGCCGTATATGCGGATGACCCAGACCATGACTATTTCTTGCTAAAAGTTCAGGAAGCAATTCAAACATTAAACAGCGAAAGCACTGACGCTTGGGGCTCAACTCTTCCAGCTGGTATTAAGGTCATCACAGGACTTTATTACGACAATATTAATAACAAGAATCTTCTGTCATACAAACTTATACCCAGGAGAAGAGCCGTAGTGCCAGCCAGTGCAGTAGTTTATATCTGTTCAGAAATAGATGCTCGGGCCAAAATTGTTTTGGACGAATGTGTCCATTTAAACATATTGCATGCAATAAACGACATTATTATGTCTTAAAAATGAATTGTACGTGATCGAATACATAAACTTCAAAGATTGTAAAACCTAGTAAATAGAATAATATACCAGAATATAATTTTTCATGATTGTATAATTATATTATCTAAATACATGTGTCTGTGCATTTAGCTGTATTGTCTGGGATAAAAGTGCAATATCGAATGTGGAATGTTTTGAATTCGCTGATCAAATTTATAGTTTATACCATGCAGCTTGAAATTTTCTAAAAGGAAATCACATTCCAATCTGCCAATTTTTTTTTTGTTTCATAAACTATGATTGAGTTATTTAAATGAAGATATACACTTTTTAAAGTTATTACTTATATTTCTTAAATATTGCCTGAGTTACAGGCGTGCAAATAGTGATTTTATTTTAAGTACATTTACTACCATATTACAGGCAATGTTTGTGCATTAATTCATAACTTGCTTGCAGTGCAAATCTGGAGATACAGGAGATATGAATACATTTGTATTTACTTTAGTTTCAAAATTCACGGCTATTAAGAAGTTGAGTTTCTTTAAAATGCGACGTTGCGTTTGTACGTCGTTTGACGTTATAAGCGTAACGTTAAGTAACACCAGTATCGTGCGCGACGTCATACCCTTTACCCCCGCCCCCCCCCCCCCAAAAAAAAAAAGTATAGAAGTTATATATTTTCAATTATAAGAAAAATATACAACGTCAGGTACCTGTCGAATAGAGCTCTGTTAAATTGCCTGAAAAGTGACAATAACGGGCAATACATTTATTAGATATGTTTATCAGAGATTATGACAAGTTTAAACTTTAAATTCTGTCACACAAGGGAATGAAAACACATTCTATGTCAAAAAGTATTCTAGCCCTACTCGCCTGTTCCATTCCGAAGCAAACGGTCATCTTCTTAGCTTTATTTACATAGCTTGTAATAATAAATGGATATCATATTTTCAGTTTCAAAATTAAATAATTTTTCGGGCATATCAACCTGATAAAAATTAGCCACGTCCGCATATGTATCGGACAGTATGAACATTTTTAAACTGAAACTTTCAAATATGTGCATGATTGTACATTTAAACCATGTAGAGTACGTAAGAACTAGTTCAGACCAAAACTCTGAGGTTGGGGTCAATTCTCAACAGGATCAATTTTCAACGTGTCAAGGTCATCAGAGTTTAGAAAAATCTTTCTCATACCGTTGAAAAATGACCCCGGGTATAAATTTCACGATTTTGGTCTCAATTTTCAACGTTGAAAAATGACACCCCGGGTCAATATTCAACGTTAAAAAAATGACCCCCGGGTCAATTTTCAACCCGGGTAAATATTCTTCGTTACACCGGATTATGCTTGTGTCTGTTCTGATCGACATCAATCCTAACTAATTTGAATACGAAATTATAGAGATCGCACGGGAACTATTGTATGATTGCACGGCATTCTCAACACAGCCATCATAAAATATGTAAGAAAAGATTGCATAACAATTACATAAATTAAGCCAATACATTAAAAGATAATTTTGAAGTAAACAATTCAATTATTTAAAACCATTTCAAGTTTTAGCATTATAGCAAATTGAAAACACGAGTTTCATTAAAAATCTCTCTCTCTCTCTCTCTCTCTCTCTCTCTCTCTCTCTCTCTCTCTCTGAAAACGATAATGTACGATCAAATTAGAAAACAAAACAACAGTACAATATAGCAGTATCATGAGCAATTCTTGTATCTTAAATAATAGCACAAATTTTGATTCCAAAAGCGATTATAAAGGTACAATGTTTAAATTCAACATCTAATTAATCAATCAGTGAACTGTAATGAAGCGTAAGGATAAATTTACGAATTGGTGTAAACATGTTACATTGGGTGTATCAGAGAAAGTTTTTTGTCCATATATTTAAGCGTAATTAAATGCATTATTTTGTGATTCATGCGGGTTAAAAGGTACTAGCTATCATTGTAGAAAAATATATGTTTGAAGAAATTTAAGTAAATGTATATTTTTTCTGCAATGCTTGCTTTCTTCATAGTCCATGTTTATAACCAGAGAAAGCATATTTTCTTTACATTTACATATATCTTTGAATCCCTCCTTATCCATTAAAAATGAGTTAAAAATTATTGTCTATCAGATCGTTACACAAGAGGTCCGTGGCACTTGATATAAAGACGATATTGAATTAGCTAAATGAATTAAAGCATTTTTTTTTTCAATTAAAGGATTGCGTTAAATAATACGCCGAAATCGTTTAACAGGATCGCATAGATTTCAGTCTTATCAGTTTATAGCTGTATGAATTGCAATCAATTTTCCTAAGAAATAGATTGAAAATACATTGTGGATGTTAATAAACCGGTAAATATATAAAAGTACATGTAACAAAATTCTCCCCAGTTGTACATTGCGCAAATCAATGGTAGAAACAATATGCGTGATATCAAAGATATTTATATAGCAAGCTAAGAATAAAGATTGCCAACGAAACGTTAAAAACTAATATTATTTTTCCCAGTTAGAAGTTAGACGTTATGTTGCGATGGTGCTATTTGGGTTTTCTGACACATTGGTTAGAAAAGATTGTTTTCAGTAAAGAGAAAAAAAAAGTAAAGAAAAAATAACATTAACTCAATTTATTCAGGCCATTTTGCAGAGAAAACCATTGCCAGTTTTAAAATGCTGTTAAATAGATATGCATGATTTTGACGTTAAAACACAAAAAATCTGACATCATGATAAAATAGACTGGATTGCAGCGTCAAAATGAAGAGTTTATAGCCAAGCTAGACTATTAATTTTAATATCATCTGATTTCTCGTGTTTTCATCGGTAAGAATCACTCAAAACATGATTTTATGAATTTTATGTCATAAGACCCCTTTTCTCATACACTGGCTCATATCATTTCCTACCTTATATGTAAAAAACACAAAATTCTACCGTCTGGTTTTTAGTGGGGGCCATCTCAAAATATTAAAATGCACCAAATTTTGCTATATATTTGGATCATCACGAATGATGATTGGTACAATGGATTCATTCCAAAAATGAGAAAAATGTCCTCGAGGATAGCATCATTCTGTATATAAAATTTCAACAGCGTACAATTTTTACTTTTTCTTTTATGTTATTTCTTATAACGTACTCCTACAAAGCTTCATTTTATCATAACGTCATAAAAGCGCAATGGCAATGCTCCCCTACCGCACAACGTAAAAATCGTGTTAAAAATAAAAATTTCCTTTAACAATCTAAATATTTTTATCTGTATTTTGTTTATTGTGTTCAATTTTATAAATGATATCGAAAAAAATTCATAAAAATTATAAATCAACTGTATTATATTAGAATGCGCAAAAACATGCGCAATGCAAACTAAAGTCGGCCTCAATAAGTCTCGGATGTTTTTATTCCATTGTCCATTATTTAAAAGGGGCCCTTAGAGATGGTCACAGTATCTCAATGATGTTTAGTCTTAAGGTGGCTCTATAAACCCACAGTTTATTCTAATTATTAATTTAGGAAACCACCAAACATATATCTATCAAATATTAAAATGATGATATTGATACTATAATTATAAATTTTAAAGAATTTTTAAATGTTTTATCATGTTTTTTGTAAAAAAAAAAAATCAAAAAGTTAACTATTAACAAACTGAAAATGTTAAATTTTAAATTTTTTATAATTTTGCTTAAATGTTCTTGGATCAAAAGAGTGGTGCAAGGGGGACAATCATGGTTGAGCATTTTTAAAGCTGTCTTTGGTGACATAGGGGTTTGTTTTTTAGAGTTTGGAGATAATTTTATTAAAAAACTTACAGAACAATGCAATAATATATTTTGGAGAGATGCTTTTGATGCTTGGCTTAATGTTACACTCTAACCAAATTTCTGAATCTAACAATAATATAATATTTTCTCCAATATGGCATAACTCAAACATTAAAGTAGAGAAGAAGTCTATGTTTTATAAAGAATGGTACAAAAAAGGTGTGAAAATTGTTAAAGACCTTTTACATAATGATGGGTCATTTTTATCAAAATCTGATTTTGAAAAAAGATTTAATTTGAACAAAGTATGTTTTATGCAATATATATAACAGCATAATTAGTGCTGTTCGAAAGTTTGTTAAAGACTCAAATTTTTCAAAGGAGAACTATGTCAATATTGTTGGTCCTTTTCTACCCTTTTACTATGTTGAATTACTTTTGTACAAGAAATGCACTAAACCTATTTATAATTTAATTGTAACGTTTCAACCTCTTTTAGAGTTTGTTACAATGAATACTTTTGTGGGTCTCTTTTTTTTTAAATTCTACCCAGACAAAATACAAAATCAGGATTCAAATTTATAACATTAATTAAGAGTTCAATATAAAGCAACAACAAATAAAAATCAAAGATGATAAATTATGGGTCACCTCGATATATATAAAGGTATACAGGTCTATGGGGCACTCGGATATATAATATAAAGGAGTACTGGTCTTTACGGGTCACCCAAAGGTATGAATTTACAAAATCAATAAATAACTGGGAGTTGGGCAAATGGCATCAAATTCAAGCTATATACATAATAATGATGAAATGGGTTTATAACAGATAGTAAGTAATATTTACCTTTCTGTTTGGATCCTGATTTTCCATAATCTTTGGGTCAATAATGGGTCTTGAAAATCTAGGGTTAATCTGGGTAGGACCGTTGGGGATGGACAGGGGGTGAAAAGTGACGGTTACGTCTAAAACGGCCGTATATAAAGGTTTTGGTCTCTAGGGCCGAATATGACCACGCGCGAATCGAGCGGTACCGCACGATTTAGCGCCATGTTTGAGAATACATTGACGTTCGGCCAGGGAATAGAAATTATCGTAAAAGGAGTATTATGACTTGACGGATGTAAGATAAATCATGGAAAGGACTTGTTAATGATGCCATAGTAAATAAAGGTAAGGGGAAGGATTATAAGCTAAAACATATACTTGTGTGGGTGATCTAGTTTCGTAATAGAGGAAATTCAGGTTACCACACTTGTATCGTCGGAGGTCCTTAATTCGTTACGGTCCTTGAGTCGTGTCCCTTTTGTTTTCTTCGCGTATATCTCGAGATTAGGTTCTAGGCTAGGCATTCCGTGAAAAAAAATTTACTACGATATGTGACATCACTTCTTACTACACAGCAGCCGATAATGCGATCAAAAAAGGTAACATTTTTTATTTCAAATTTTATTTTCAACTATTGCTGAGATTTCTTATTCCCAAATAAAGTTACAGATGAAAATGGCCAAATACTCGTCTAAACCTAAAATTTAAGAATATAACAGCGGTTGTCTCTTTTCTTGACATCTAGTCAATGAAATTCATGTGATCTGATTTAAATATTCAAGGCTAAACAAGGATAATTTTAAGTTACGAGAAGTAAAGTTCCTTATAGCATTTGAAGTTTGTTTTGTGTTATTGTTAGGTTAATCCCGTTTCCAAAAAGAAACAATAACAGAATGTATTCCCCAACAAATTTCACAAATGCATACAAAATGGTTAAAGAACATGAAAATTTCAATGAAAAAGGCATGAATGATATTTAATGTGCCAAATGCTAATCTCAGAAATACAGTTTTGCATAAAGTTGACCCTGAGACTTCAGGGTTTTTTTAAAGCGTCCGGTGTTATTGTGTTACGGTTTATTGTTCAATTTGTTATAAAATATTTATAATCTATTTTCATAATTTGCTATATTGTGCAATTCGTTATTGTTAGCACTATTTTCCATTATTAACTAATGTTCAGATTGTTTTGGCCCCATAGTTTTGTTTATATTCGACGTCACGACTCTAGGACCAGTTTTCAAAATGGCCGTGTCCGCTTCATTGGTGCTTAGAATGCTCACTTATTTGTTTATCAAATAAAAAATAATGAATACAGTGTAAAGTTTTACGAAGAAATAGATGTACTTTAGATATGCTATTAATAATTTAGTGTCAAAATTTTCATTAAGTGATTAAAGTGGAAGACATTCTTAGGGTAACGACTCATGGACCTCCGAGGATATACAATGATTTATGGTACATGATGGTGATATTCCCGATGAATACATAAATCGATAACAATATAGATGACAAATCATGTACAACATATAATATGGAATTTATTAGAACACAGGTGGGGGTATATACGTAACATAATCAATACAAATGTCCAATGTATTATTCCAAACTCAATCATTCGATGGAATTCAAATATTGTCATGAGAGGCTACTCCGAACTAATTTTACAGGATATTTTCAAAGTATGTTTCAAAGTTACAACAGATACTACTGTACAGTGGCTACAATATAGAACTCTACATAGAATTCTTCCTGTAAAATCGTATCTAAAAAAGATAAAAATAGTTGATAATGATACATGTTCTTTTTTTAATAATGAAGTAGAAACTATTGAACATGTTTTCACATCCTGTTCCTTTGTTTTAGATTTATGGAGTAGTTTAAGTATGCATATATATTATGCTGTTTCAAAAAGAATTGGCTTTAATGAGTATAACATATTATTTGGAGAGACTCCTCCTTCTAATTCTAACTTAGTCATCAACTTTTTGATCCTGTATACAAAACAATATATTTTTCAATGCCTGTACAACAAAAAAAGTTCCAATATTTGCAGGTCTACTATGTCACTTAAACCTTAGATATGAAATTGAAAAATGTGTTGCTATCAGAAACTCTTCTTATGATAAACATAATCTGATAATGATAGATGGTTTGAATGGAAAAATCTTTTTCTTAATATTTAACTTCAAGAGCTTTATTCTTTTCAGTTTATGCAAAATTGTATCAACTTGAATAGTTTTCTAGATTTATGGCATAAGAAATTTGAATGAAAATCATTACAAAGAATGATTGCATGGTCACATTTTAGATATACTTCTTTTTTTTTACTGTCTGAGTAAAATCACTTCTTGCTAAATTCTTTGTTTTCATCCTTCAAATTTTGAATTTCTCTCCTTAATTTTTTAATCATTTCAAGCTCCTGTTTCTCACGAGAAAGTTGCTCAATCGTTTTTTCTAGCTCCTCCTTAACTTGCCAATCCTGACTACTACAACCATCAGCAGGAGTTAAGCTGTCAGTTCGAATTCTTTTACATGGAGCT
Source organism: Magallana gigas (assembly GCF_963853765.1). Classification (NCBI taxonomy): domain Eukaryota; kingdom Metazoa; phylum Mollusca; class Bivalvia; order Ostreida; family Ostreidae; genus Magallana; species Magallana gigas. The sequence goes on from NC_088859.1 coordinate 25,207,048, forward strand.
TGAGATGTTCCTGAAATATCTGTGTTTGTGCCAGGGCTAGGGGATTCCTTAACCACACTCATTCCTTTCAGTCTGAAATGTTTTTTCAGAGGCTTAATACATGTAACTCAAATTCTTTAGCCGTATGTTTTTATTAAAGTAAAGTTTACGGCTTCTGTTTCTTAACATTTTTAGCTCACCTTAGCTAATAGCTCATTAGTGAGCTTTTCTGATCCCTTTTTGTCCAGTTTTAGTCCGTCCATTCATCCATCTGTCTGTCCATCCATAAAATTTTTATATTTTTAACTTCTTCTCCAAAACCACTATGGCAATTTCAACCAAACTTGCCCCAAAGAGTTTGCAGACTGACAGAAAGATGGACGGACAGATGGATGCTGTACAAAAAGTGATTAGAAAATCTGACTTGAGCTTTCAGCTCAGGTGAGCTAAAAACCCTGTAAAATAAATAACTGAAGTAATTATAGCTTTTGACGTCACATCTAAAATAAAGGTCAGCTGGTGTAGTGTAACAATGAAAATCTGAGTTATCTCCTTGTAGCTGCAAACCTCACGAAAACCAAATAAACAATCATTTCATTATAATTCTATTTGTATAGGCATTCATATTCTGTGAAATAAATAAATAGAAATTACAACAACAATCAACCTTCATTAAATAAAAACTCACCCCATTTTGTCATCAATTTCATCACTGGCAGATTCAAAAGTAAGATCTCCTCCTGAAAATCAGATTTATTTAAAATACAGTTCAGTTCATTTTCAACAATACTCTATTTAACAAAGTAAAAATAAAGAAAACATTCATGAGTTCTTTACTTTAATGAAATAATGATACTCTTAGCCTTTATAGTTATATAATAATACAAGTTTAATTTTATTGTATATCGGTAATAAAACATCATATTGAAAACATAAAGGCCTATTTAAATGCACAAAAAGACTATATAAATTTCGCTGAGGGGGGAGAGGGCACCATAGGATAAGGGGAACTAACTTGTATAGGCCCAACCCAAGAAACAGGGGGTCATGCAGCCTTTAGTCAATAGTCTTAAGTTGACCTCTAAGTTGAATATGCATAGAGCTATAACTCGAAGGCAGGTTTTACACAATTTATTGATTAAGTGATTTGAACTATAACTATAAATTATCAACAATTATCAAATAGAACAGGATAAAAATAATTATTTCTTAAAATGCCAATTTGTTTATGATGTTGCTTAGTCTACTGACAGACTGGTGGACAGTCAACTACATAGTCAGTATGAAGAAATAAGCAACATAACGTGGTGGCCAAAAGTGTCTGACTGACTTGAATAAATTTCAAACTCGCTGGTATTTATAATTCAAAAGATAATTAATAAAATTCAGGTATATAGTACTCATGATAATAACTCAAAAGCTAGGACAACTCAGAACAATTACATTGACTTTTTGGGGATAATTAACATTAAGCAGACTGACCCTTGCTAATTCATTGTCATCTTGCATGATCGAGTTAGCTCTAAAACACATGTTACTCAAAATGACACACCATGACATAAATATAACACATCCAATTTTGCGTGTACTGACAAACCTGTAGCAGCTTCATTTTGTACATCTTTTTTATCTTTCATCTGCATTCTCATACATTTATCCTTAGGCCGTTGAGATGTTGATAATGTATACATTCCCAACTTCATGTCATTAAACAGTAGTGTAATTTGCTCCCAAGCTTTCTCTAAATCTTTTCTGTGACCAATATATTTCCCATTGACGAAATCTCTCCTATTTCCAATTATTTCTCTTAAAACGTCAGTTTCCTCAGTAGTAAACTTTGCAGGTCTTCTCTGCTTTTGATTCTCCTGGGCCATCTTGTTAGAATCTTTTTGAATTCTAAGGTTTAAATTAAAGGTAAATTAATGTTATATGCTAATAGCTCAAGTGAGCTTTTCTGATCCCTTTTTGTCCATGCAGTTTCAGTCCGTCCATTCATCCATCTGTCTGTCCATCCATAAAATTTTTATATTTTTAACTTCTTCTCCAAAACCACTATGGCAATTTCAACCAAACTTGCCCCAAAGAGTTTGCAGACGGACAGAAAGACGGACGGACAGATGGATGCTGTACAAAAAGTGATTAGAAAAAAATCTGACTTGAGCTTTCAGCTCAGGTGAGCTAAAATGCAGTAAAATAAAAAAACTGAAGTAATTATAGCTCTTGACGAAAATAAAGGTCAGCTGGTGTAATGTAACAATGAAAATCTGAGTTATCTCCTTGTAGCCGCAAACCTCACCAAAACCCAATAAACAATCATTTCATTAGGGTCTTCCGTTTCCAACGGAAGACCCTCTTGTTATTCTATTGTTTCTTTTTATTATTAAGGTCTTCCGTTTCCAACGGAAGACCTTCTTGTTATTGCTTTGTTTCTGTTTCCCCTATTATTATTCTTTTTTTTTCTTACGCATTTTTGTGCACGCGAGTTCTCGGGAACGGCTTGGCTGATTTTAATGAAACTTTCAGAACTAACAGATATTGATCTGAACCTTATTGGAAATTTTTTACATTGATGACGTCATTTCCGTTTTAGAGATATTGACGTTTTTATGATTTTTAGAGGGTCGGCTTGTCCGGTGTTTTTCTCCTAAACGAAAACAGATATTTGATTCAAATTTTCAGGGTTTGTAGACCTATGTTTGTGGATATGACAGAAGCATTTTCATTGTTCTGTGACGAAAAACACCGAAGCTCGTCTGCGCTTAAAAATTGAGATAAAAAGCGTCATGATTTTTTTGTGCTTTTCTTTGAATATCTTTTTTCTCAAAAGTATTTTGTTAAGATTTATAGAACAAAAAAACTTCAAAAAGTCAAGATCTTCCATTTGACATTAGGGAAAAGGGGCTGGCCCTTTAAATTAAGGGCCGAAAGGGCTCTAAAGTATTATAATTATATCTTTTTAATGTGAAATATTTTGTTATACTTTATAGAAGCAATTATGTTCATCGTAACGTTATGTACCTATACATGACAGTTGTTTACTCCTTTGTTACGTATTTAGGGATTTTAAGGGGCCAGCAGTCCGAAATTTTGATCTTATATATCTGAAAATGGAGAGAAATTTTGAAAAGCAATGTTGAACAAAAGATGCTCCAAATAATGTCGTTAACAATTTGCAACCATAATTTTTTGTGATCCGGTCCCGAAAAGGAGTTATAGGGTCGGCCCTTAAAACGATCTCTTCCAGACATCTCGAGAACGGTACATAATTCTACATACTTGTTGAACAAAATGTGTTTAAAATGACAAGAGCTTTCTTTTTATATCACGAAAAAGGGGCTGGCTATTCAAATTAGGAGCCGATAGAGTTCTAAAGTCTTTTAATCATAACCTTTAATTGTGAAATATTTTGTAATACATTACGGAAGCAATTATGTTAATCGAAATGTTATGTACCTATACATGAAAATTGTTTACTCCTATGTTATGTAATAAGGGATTTTAAGGGGTCAAAAGTCCGAACTTATCATCAACGTCCCAAAATTAAAAAAAAGCAATTTTAAGGAGCAATATTGAACAAAATACGCTAAAAAATGTGATTAACAATTTGCAACCAAAACTTGTTTGTTATCAGTTCCCACGATCTCTTCCAGATAAATCAAGAACGGTTACAAATAACTTTTTACACAAAATGTATCGAAATCAAAAGACCTCTTATTTGATATGAAATAAAATTTGGCTGGTCCCTAAATTGGGGATCCAACGGGGTGTATAATCCTTCATCCATTGCTCTTTTAGATCACATCTGCATTTCCTGATATGTTTCGTTGATGAACATAAAAGGCAAAGTCATTTCCTCTTCTAAAAATCGGACGGAAGACCTCCTCGTTGCTCGCAACGAGATCGTGTCTAGTTATTATTATTATTCTTTTTCTTTATTTTTCTGACTTTTTTAAAGCTTAATATCTCAAAAAGTTTTCAACGGATTTACATGAAACTTTCAGGGATTATGACACATCACTGTCCCTAAAAGATGTTAATTTTTTAAGTACAACGTCACTTTCGTTTTTACGTTACGTCAATTTTTAAATTTTAAAAAAGTGATTTTGTCCAGGGCGTTTTTCAAAAACGCTTAAAGATAAAGACTTGGAATTTTCTGTGTTGAAGCATTGATCGTTTTTATTTGGACATAAGGCTGGAATTTAGTTTCCGACACTTCCGGTCCAAACCGGAAGTGTTTTAAAATTTTCGAATTTCGAATTTTTCGTTTAAATTTCAAATGTTTATGAGGTTTGTAGAGTTGGTCATACTGAATACGAAACTGAAATCCGTTTGAAAATCGGAAGATGCATTATAGAGATATCGGGGTTTAAAAATTGATTTTTCCGGAAATTTTCTTTCCGCGTCCTTGGTTTAAAAAATAGCGTAATGTTCAAAGTAAAATTAACTCGTACCAAAAATAATTGCTAAGTCGTACTTAAACACATTCGGATTTTTTTGTTAAGTCGTTCTTAAAATCGGAAAGATTTTTGTTAAGTCGTACTTAAAATCATTCGTATTTTATTAAGTCGTACCAGGAATAATTCGATTTTTTTCATCTTTTTATTATAGTTACTCTTGTTATTGGTTTAAGAGCTCTGCTTCTGACAGGAACTTCCAGCTTTACTTCCGACATTAACGGAAGACCCACTCGTTGCTTTGCAACGAGCTTTGCTCTAGTTATTATTATTATTCTTTTTCTTTATTTTTCTGACTTTTTTAAAGCTTAATATCTCACAAAGTTTTCAACGGATTGACATGAAACTTTCAGGGATTATGTAGCATTATTGTCCCTAAAAGATGTTAAATTTTCAACTACAACGTCACTTCCGTTTTAACGTTACGTCAATTTTTAAATTTTAAAAAAGTGATTTTGTCCAGGGCGTTTTTCAAAAACGCTTCAAGATAGAGACTTGGAATTTTCTGTGTTGAAGCATTGATCGTTTTTATTTGGACATAAGGCTGGAATTTAGTTTCCGTCACTTCCGGTCCAAACCGGAAGTGTTTTAAAATTTTCGAATTTTCGAATTTTTCGTTTTAATTTCAAATGTTTACGAGGTTTGTAGAGTTGGTCATGCTGAATACGAAACTGAAATCCGTTTGAAAATCGGACGATGCATTACAGAGATATCGGGGTTTTAAAATTGATTTTTCCGGAAATTTTGTTTCCGCGTCCTTGGTTTGAAAAATAGCGTAATGTTAATAGTAAAATTAACTCGTACCAAAAATAATTGTTAAGTCGTACTTAAACACATTCGGATTTTTTTTGTTAAGTTGTTCTTAAAATCAAGAAGGTTTTTGTTAAGTCGTACTTAAAATCATTCGGATTTTGTTAAGTCGTACCAGGAATTATTCGATTTTTTCATCTTTTTATTTTAGTTACTCTTGTTATTGGTTTAAGAGCTCTGCTTCTTACAGGAACTTCAAGCTTTACTTCCGACATTAACGGGAGACCCACTCGTTGCTTTGCAACGAGCTTTGCTCTAGTTATAATTCTATTTGTATAGGCATTCATATTCTGTGAAATAAATAAATAGAAATTACAACAACAATCAACCTTCATTAAATAAAAACTCACCCCATTTTTGAGGAGGAGTCATTTTCCAAATAAAAATATCCCTCCACAATGTCATCTCTTTCAGCACTGGCAGATTTATCTCCTGAAAATCAGATATATTTAAAATACAGTTCAGTTCATTTTCAACAATACGCTATTTAACAAAGTAAAAATAAAGAAAACATTCATGAGTTCTTTACTTTAATGAAATAATGATACTCTTAGCCTTTATAGTTATATAATAATACAAGTTTAATTTTATTGTATATCGGTAATAAAACATCATATTGAAAACATAAAGGCCTATGTATACAATATTTAAATGCACAAAAAGACTATATAAATGTCGCTGAGGGGGGAGAGGGCACCATAGGATAAGGGGAACTAACTTGTATAGGCCCAACCCAAGAAACGGGGGGTCATGCAGCCTTTAGTCAAAAGTCTTAAGTTGACCTCTAAGTTGAATATGCATAGAGCTATAACTCGAAGGCAGGTTTTACACAATTTATTGATTAAGTGATTTGAACTATAACTATAAATTATCAACAATTATCAAATAGAACAGGATAAAAAAAATTATTTCTTAAAATGCCAAATGAGTCAGATTTAAATTTAGCTAGATGTTGCTTGGTCTATACTGACAGACTGATGGACAGTCAACTAGATAGTCAGTATGAAGACATAAGCAACATAAGGTCATACCTGTTAACCTTTCAAAGCTGCTATGTGGGAGAATCTCCCCCTTACCAACTTGGCTAAGGGGAAGATTTTGCGTAAACGACGTTTTCTCACCTGAAATGCAAATATATATTAAAAATACTGTTAGATACCTTATTTTACCATTGTAATTAATGCATTTGTAATCATTTTAAATTTTATTATTTCTATGACTACCAGTGGCAATTACAACTTGTGTTGCTGTACATGTTCAGAAAACTATTATTTTGTTTGCATGGTACAATACAAGAAGTCAATAGTGCCACTTTTTACATTTTAAGTCTTCTTATTGTTCAGTATTGAACCATCACTGCATGCTGACATCTAGGGTAAACATAGAAAATTTATTTTGCATATTTTGAATTTGCAGTAAAACCCAGTTAAGAAAATACCAGTAAATAATATTCATTAAATTTATTTTTGCCTTTATCACAAAACAACATGTATATATCTCCAGTATCATTTAAAACATGATCTCTGTTGTAATATCTATATCATCTCTGTAATTCATAGTACCGGTACTATAAACTTTAAAAACTCTTGTGAAATGCTTTTTTATCGGTAGCTTGTATAAACACTCAGTGTTCCAAACTCACTTTCATTTTTACCGACCGTGCTGGCCAGACAGAATTAGTCACGACTCACTGCACGTGGCTTGGGTGCTTTACCTGTGCACCTGTTAAGTGACACCACTGGCTGTGTATTGTTTTCTTTGGTGTTACAGAGTAAAATCAAGATGTTTTCAGCTTTCACTTATTTTTTTATAAGGCCTATGCATAGCTAAATACGTAACTGATTTAATTCAAAACCGGAAGTAATCGTAAAAAGTAAAATGGACTATAATATGTCATACTATGATCACGGTAGACAGTACTTGGATGGATTTTGATATATTCAAGCTACACAGCAGCTTTTTGAGCTCAAAATCAGAGAAAAAACCCACTGTTTGTTGAAATTTGCATGTAAAGATTCAGAAGTTGGGGGGGGGGGGGGGGGTATGGGGAAGACAAATACGATTGCGGGAGAAATTTGTCTCCCGCGCGGGAGATAGGTTGAATGCGGGAGATCTTAGATTTTTATGCCGTTTTGCGGGAGTCTCCCGCGCAATGCGGGAAGGTTAACAGGTATGTAAGGTAGTGGCCAAAAGTGTCTGACTGACTTGAATAAATTTCAAACTCGCTGGTATTTATAATTCAAAAGATAATTAATAAAATTCAGGTATATATTACTCATGATAATAACTCAAAAGCTAGGACAACTCAGAACAATTACATTGACTTATAGAGGATAATTAACATTAAGCAGACTGATCATCGCTAATTCATTGTCATCTGGCATGAGTGAAATCTAAAACACATGTTACTCAAAATGACACACCATGACATAAATATAACACATCCAATTTTGCGTGTACTGACAAACCTGTAGCAGCTTCATTTTGTACATCTTTTTTATCTTTCAGCTGCATTCTCATCCATTTATCCTTAAGCCGTTGAGGTGTTGGTAATGTATACGTTCCCAACTTCATGGTATTAAACAGTATAAGTGTAATTTGAGCCCAAGCTTTCTCTAAATATTTTTTGTCACCAATATATATCCCATTGACGAAATCTCTCCTATTTCCAACTATTTCTCTTAAAGCGTCAGTTTCCTCAGTAGTAAAGTTTGCAGGTCTTTGCTTTTTATTCTCCTGGGCCATCTTGTTAGAATCTTTTTGAATTCTAAGGTTTAAATTAAAGGTAATGTCTGGCAGATCTTTCTAGCTCTCTACACAACTTGGTGACGCCAAGAATATTTTAGAATGTTCTAAAATTATTCATGCGCATGCGCTTTGTATCCCAAACTTCTGCCAGAGTTCGTTTGTACCAATCCAAACTTCCGCCAGAGTTCGTTTGTACCAAACAAAACGGAGACGCAGAGGACTATGGGTATTATGCTTTGTATCCTAGCTCTCAGCAGCATATAGTACCTTATAGAGGTGGAGGTATAGGTGATGACGTAATTATTAGGGTCTCCTAGGGGTTATTTTTAGAACAGTGCATTTATAGAGGTCGTTTCTGATTGGCTGTTTTAGAGAGGTTGTATTATAGAGGTGATTTTTCATCACTACTTTTAGAAAAGGTAGCAATATAGAGGTCGTGTTTTCATTGGAGGATTGAATATAGAGGTGGTGACGTAGTTACTATTGAGGCCATATAGAGGGGTACTTTTTAGAACAGTAAATTTATAGAGTGTTTTCATTAGAGGATTAAATATAGAGGTGGTGACGTAGTTACTATTGAGGCCATATAGAGGGGTACTTTTAGAACAGTAACATAGCTATTTATAGAAAAGGTTCTGTACAGAGCTTGTTTGTCATTCTTAGCATAGAAGCATATTCATTATAGAGTTGATTACTATACAAGATAATGAGCATGCGCAAAAAAAGAATTTTATTTCATTCATTTATGTAAACACAATCATTTCATAATGGATTGTCAAAGAGTGCAGTACAAATGGAAAATTATAGCATGGAGTGCATTGAAAAAAGATGACAAAAATCCCAAAACGTGGACATTGAATGAGAGTCGTTGGTTTGACAATAAGAAAGTTTGTATTAAAGATTTTAGAGAAGTGACCCGAAACGGCTACGATTTTGCTGACAGCTAAAGATATTTTATTAAAACGTAGAGTGAGCGCCTGATATGAAACACGATGAATGCAAGACAGACAAAATTATCAATGAAAAAAGTTCAGTTTAGCGATAACGTTCACACTCTGTTAGTTCCATACGAAGATAGGAAAGGTGAATGGATGAATTATGCCATTGATAGAGCCCATTTTAGGAGAAGAATTCAACAGACAGAGAGGATTTTGTTGCCTATATTGAATAAGAAAATAAAGTTATTGGAGTGTAATCCAAGCATAGCCCAGGTGAAAAAAAAATGCAAAGGTAGAGATTTTTTTATTTAAAAGTGCTGATATTGCACAACATGTTGAAAACAAAATATTGTTTAACATGGTGAAAGTAGATATTGCACAACGATGGTGAAAGCATATAAAAAATGATTTTGCAGAAAAACAGTATGTAAGGGGGCTAAATTAAGTATATGATATTTTTGCAATGTCCACGTTGCAATCCAAATGACTTTATTAACTATTAGTTTGTGAAAACAAAAAACATTCCATTGTGTTCAAAGTACCCTTCGTGTTCAGTGATAGATTAATGTAATTATATTTGTTACTTATGTATGTAATATGCTATAAGTTTTTTTATACATGTAAAGTTAATGAAAGGAATATTCTATTAGATCATGTACAAAACTTCTTTTTTGTATCATTATGATGGTATTGCTATCTTAATCATACATGTTGTACTATAATAAAAAATGTTTTACTATGGATTATTTTTATAATTTTCAAAAAATATTGTGTGAATTTAAAAAGAGACGTTAAATTTTGTTTGGTTCATTAATCAAAATGGTGTTGACTGAGAAACAACGACGGTACTTGGAAAACATATGGACTGACGTGAAACATGCTGCCTCTTTTGCAGGTCCTTACAAATTGTATCAAATTGTGAAAAAAGAAGGGAAACAAAAAATTGGTTTAAAGGATATTAGAGACTTTTTGTCAGATTTAGAACCGTATTCACTTCAAAAGAGAGTTCAGAGAAAATTTCCCAGACGTCACATTTTAACCGATTCTATAGACACCATATGGGATGGTGATTTACAAGACGTGCGAAACATATCCAAGGAAAATGAAGGCATACAGTATATTATGGTTTTGCAAGACATATTTTCAAGATATGTATTTACAGCTCCTTTGAAACAAAAAACGGCGTCGTATGTAATAGAAGCTTTAAAAGGGATTTTTGCTAATGGAAGAAAACCCAAAGTGTTTAGAACCGATAAAGGAGGTGAATTTAAAAATCGGTGGGTGCCTCATTTTAAAAAAAAGAAGGCGTACACCAAATTTTTACGGAAAATGAAACAAAAAGTAATTTTGCAGAAAGGAGCATTCAAAATTTGGAAAACAGATTGCAGCGCATGTTTACTCATAATCAATCTTACGAATTTTTGAGTAAGCTACAAGCAGTTACTGATAGCATCAATAAGACTCCTTCCTGTCCTTTAGGGGGAATTACTCCTGCATCTGTGACTAAAGAGAATGAAGAGGAGGTTCGTTATAGAGCTTATTTACAAAGGAACAAAAGGCCAGGTGTTGTGTAAAAAAAAATTAAAAACTCTAAAATAGCAGAAAAAAAGAAACCTTATAAATTCAAAGTCGGTGATAAAGTTAGAATATCTTATTTGCGACGGACATTTCAAAGAGAATACGACCAAAAATGGACGGGGGAAATTTTTAAGGTTAGTCAGAGATACCGTAGTCAGGGTTTGCCTGTCTACAAATTAAAAGACTTTGCTGAGGAACCTATAACTGGTACTTTTTATTCACAGGAACTTCAGAAAGTACACACAAGTGACAATTCTATCTGGAAAATCGATAAGATTTTAAAAGAAAGAAAAAGAAAAGGAACGGTAGAGATCCTGGTGTCTTGGCATCAATGGCCTGCTAAATTTAACCCTTGGATAAAGAAATCTGACATGCAAAATGTTTAAATAGGAAGGCTGCTTTTTTGTACGTCATTATCTCCAAAAATGAGCATCAGATTGGTTCTAAGATCTACTGATAGTCAACAGATTTATATCGGTAACACTCCTTACGACTTTCTTGTTCATTTACCCAAACCACTGTACCTTCAGGGGCACTGGACAGTTTCACTTTTGGAATTCAATTTGTCCACAACATCCACTCAACCAGAATTGTACGTTTGTAGTAATTTATGTCAGGATTCTATAGTGGGGGACAGAGAACTACCTCTCTTGAGATTAGTGAACTTTAAAAAATCGGGAAACATCATTTATAATTACCCATACGAAGTACCTTTGCGATTGGATGAATTGCAAGAAGTGAGAGTGTATATAAGAGACGTCAATAATCAACCCGCTTCATTTTTGAAAGGTATAACTACCGTTACCATACTCTTGAAAAAACGCTTGTTTGAAATACAATGATGAGTTCAACCTATGTATCAGACCCACGTGTGTGGAAAACATTTTATCAAAGGATGCTTGATGGACATTTTCGACCTGGTAAATACAGAGGCAAACAGACAGGAGGTGGATTAGGAGGTATGTTTTCCAAAAAACCTTACATGATATCGGTCTACCCACACATGTTCTAAGGAGAGTACAGATCAAGTAGTGGGGAAACAAGTGACACCTATGGCGGCCGTAGAAGAGAGAGCCAAAGCGGAAATAAAAGAAGCCATCAAAGAAAATATTCCTCACGTACCAGAGAAGACTATAAAAACACAGATAAGACAACGTACCGTCAAATCCAAACCAACACTCAAAAAGAAAACACCACAAAAAGGACTGAAGAGAAAACGAGACACAGGAGACAGTATTTTTAACCGAGACGAGAAAAAAGTCAAACATCAATGTCGCCGGGTGGCGTTGCGGCTCCAAAATAATAACGTTCAATAGGTTTACGTAGCTTTTATTCAGGTGATAATTTACAGATAAATTTCCAATTCTTCAACAGACTTGAGACTATGGTACAAAAAGGGATCTGAAATATAAATGAAATGATAAATACACAGATAACATTATTTTACTCATACTTGCATTTTACTGCACATTACTTTACTCAATACATTTTCCTGTATTTACACTTATATTTGCACATTTTGCTGTACAGAACTTTACTACTTTACTACATATACTTTACTTTACACAATCACTAGACTCGTACACGTACTTCACTTTCATATACTTGTGTACTACATTAATACATTTATTTTACGGCAACTACTACGCGCCTTACTCTGAAATACATACAACATATGTTTACATCACAACAATACACATACTTTTACTTAATAGTTTCCGTATGAGCAAATACTCATTATCACACATTACTTCAAAATACTTCTAAATTACTCACGGAAAATATAAAACAAGATTATCTGGCCATTTTAGGAATAAATACGGTATTAAATCCGTTTCATTAAAATAAAAACAAACTTACCCAGAATAGTTGGACTCTGGTCAGAAATACTTAAACGTTACATGTAGGATGAAATGAGGGAGCTGGTAGAAAACGTCCGCTCTCTCCAATTGCTACGCCCAGACTGAATTCTTAAATGCACGGGATTAGAACCCGCCTAGTAAAACCGTCTGAGTGAACTTTAAACTATGGAAAGCAACTCTAACAATAAATAAGTAACATTATAAACGTAGCACAAAATGTATGGAAAGTAATTAGGGACGTAAATTGTGACATACCTCCCCCATTTAATAAAAAAATATATATTTTTTTTATACACAACAATTTATGTACATGAACTATGTTTTTACGTATTTTTTTTTTTAAGATAAAAACAAGACAAAACTGTTCATTTCCTCATTTTAGTTACACTGAAACACTCACTTCTACTCTTACTCACGTCTGACGACTTAAATAGTCCGCTCCAACATTGTCTTTTCCTCTAATTGCAATAATGCGGAATCGATATGGCTGTAACTTCAATGCCCAGCGCATCAATCTAGAATTCACTAACTTTGTTTTGTTCAGATACATGAGAGGGTAATGATCAGTCTCTAAGATGAACTCTTTTCCATAAAGATATCTATGAAACTTTTGCACTGACCATATGATGCCCAGACATTCCTTCTCGATGGTTGAGTAATGTTCCTCACTTGTCTTGAGTTTGCGACTAGCGTAAGCCACTGGGAGTTTGAGATCACCTTCTTCCTGTAGAAGCACTGCTCCGAGTCCTCTATCCGATGCGTCTGTCTGCACTATAAAAACCTTAGAAAGATCTGGCAATTTCAAAATCGGAGATGTGGTAATTGAGGATTTTAAAGTTTGAAAAGCTAGTTCTTGAGCTTCCGTCCACTGAAGTTTGCTTGGTGAGAACTTCCGGGTGAGATCTGTTAAAGGAAGTGCAATTTGAGCAAAATTCGGAATAAATTTTCTATAGAAATTTACCAATCCTAGAAAAGACCGTTACTGTTTCTTCATTGCAGGATGATTTGCCTCTCGAATAGCTTTGACTTTGTCGGGATGAGGGTGCAGTTTATTGTCTCCCACTATATGTCCTAGACATTCCAGCTTTGGGTACGCCAATGAACACTTCGTTGGCCTTGCTGTGAGATTTGCTGAACGTAGACGCTGTAACACCTTAGAAAGCACAGACATATGATGATCAAAAGTATCAGTAAAGATCAAAATATCATCGATGAAATTGTCCACATTTGATACATTTTGCAACACATCACGCATGAGACGACAAAAAGTTGCTGGTGCTGTTACCAACCCAAAAGGCATTTTAGTGAACTGGAAAAGACCTAAAGGAGTCTGAAAAGCTGTCAAAGGACGGGCAGAATGAGTCAATGGAACCTGCCAATATCCCTTAGACAAATCTAACCGAGAAAAATACTTATGACCTGATAGTTTAGCAAACATTGCATCGACATCTGGCATTGGTTCAGCGTCAAACACAGTGATACGATTAAGAGCCCTAAAATCAACACAAAAGCGGTATGTGTTGTCTTTCTTGGCTACAAGGACTATTGGGGATGAATAGGGACTATCTGACGGTTCTATGACCCCAAATTCTAGCATCTTGCTCACCTCATCTTTGACTGTGTCCATCATAGCAAACGGGATTTGTCTTGGACTTACTCTTACAGGTCTATCTGTTGTCGTCCGTATCTCATGTTCGAGTACATGCGTATGCCCTGGTACGTCTGACAAAACATCACTATACCTGTACAGAAGTTCTTTCATTTTCTGCTTTTCCTCTCTACTAAGCTCTGGATTTACATCTACATCAACGTGTGTTTCTTGAGACTGAACTTCCAAGAAATCTGTTTCTTGACTACACTCAACATCTGAGTCATCAATCTGTTCTGAATCTACAACTGACATAATACAATTCACAACTGGTTCACATCTTTCTACATATTTCTTCAGCATGTTTGCATGATAGGTCTTTATTTTGCCCTTTACTTCTAACTGATAGTCTACTTTACCTAATCTTTTAACTATTTGGTATGGACCTTGCCAATGCATCAGGAGCTTGTTACTATCAGATGGCAAAAGAATCAAAACTTTCTCACCTGGTTTCATATTCCGCACTCTAGCCTTCTTGTCAAAGTACACTTTATGTCTATGTGTTGCTTTCTTCAGATTCTCCTGCGCTAACTCCCATGTTGATTCTAACCGCTCTCGGAGATCTAAAACGTATTGGTATGTAGACTTTACCTGCTGATCTTGGATTTCCTTTGTCCACAATTCTTTCAGAATTGTCATTGGTCCCCGAACAGTACGGCCATACAATAACTCAAAGGGAGCAAACCCGAGGCTTTCTTGGGGAACCTCACGATATGCAAAAAGCACAGTGGGTAAATATTTATCCCAATCTTTAGGTCTATCTATACACATACGCTTCAGCATTTGTTTTAGTGTACCGTTGAAACGTTCCACTAGCCCGTTACACATAGGGTGATATGGCGTAGTGGTCAGCTGTTTCAATGAAATGAGCCTACTTACCTCCTTCATAAGCCCTGAAGTAAACTGACTTCCCATGTCTGTCAAGATTTCCTCTGGTATGCCTGTATAAGAAAACATTTCGAGAAGAGCTTCAGCTACCCGCTCGGTATCTATTCCAGGAGGAGCCTTGGCTTGTGGAAACCTTGTAGCGTAATCTACTAACGTTAAAATAAAGCGATTACCTTTATCAGTAGGAGGATGTAATGGACCCACAATGTCGACTGCAACTCTTTTGAAAGGTACATCTATCAAAGGCATGCTATCTAACGGAACTTTACTCACCTTTCCTTTTGACACTGTCCTTTGACAGGTATCACAAGATTGACAGAACCGTTTGATCTCGGACTGCATACCTGGCCAAAAGAATTCTGACAAAATTCTAGAAATCGTTCTCTGTATTGCTAAGTGCCCTGACATAATTGATTCATGAGCCAACTTCATTACAATATGGCGAAACTTTGCAGGAACAATGAGCTGACAATAGGTTTTACCTCTATCTTTTTCTAATCCTTCATATTCACGGTACAGTAAACCTTTCCTTTCAATCCATTTTACTTTACCATCACGTGATGTTCGACCTTCTCTTGCATACTGACGTGCTGTTTCTAGCGAAGGATCTGCTTGTTGTTCTCTCAGTATGTCCTCAGGACTGATTTCCTCTTTGACGATTTCAGGAACCTTGAGTGGTGGGTAGGCTTTCTGTTTGTCTTTTACCTGCTTTCGCGTCTCCACAGTAGACACAGTGTTTGGTTTCCATTCTAGATCTGGATCATGTGGTTTTCTTGCATTATCTACTTCACCTATGATCAAATCAAATACAGGGTTATCCATACACCAAACTTCATATTCACCAGATGCATAAGGAGAATCAATAATAACTTTTGCCACTGGGACCACTATCCTTGTACTATCTGCTAGAATACAAGTTTCCTGTTTACCTGTAAAGTGGTCATCTCTTACAAGACTTTTCCGAACTACAATGTTCCGACAACCAGAATCTCTAAGTAACGTTACTGGTTGACCATCAACGTAACCCGCTGAGAGTGGCATTGGTTTTTGCACAGAGTGACAAGCAGATGTTAAGACAGGTGTATGGTCACTTACTTGAGTATAAATTGATGGACTTTGGGTGTAGATAAGAGCAGCGCAATTCTTTGCAGTAGCTTGACAAGTGGCTTGTTTGTCTTGGTCGTCCTGCGCATATACTAATGCACTAGAATTTCTGTTTCTGAATTTGCATTGTGGTGCTATATGACCGTGTTTATTACAAATATAACACTTTCTCTCATTTATTGGAACAAACCTTGACTTCTGTGGTTGTTGAAGGTGTCCTTCTTTTGGTTTCTCTGGTATTTTGTTTACTTCAACTGGTTTCCTCATGACTTTTGAACATAAGTTTATAGCACTTGTATTCCTTGCTTCCCTGAACTGATCGGCCAGTGTACACATCTCATCAGCTGTCTTTGGAACGTTTTGCTTAAGAAAGACTGACAATTCAAAATTACATACATGTAAAATTTGATCACGAAGCATAAGATCAACTAGAGATTCAAAAGTACAATCGATTTTCGACATTTCGATCCAACGAGTTAAATACGAAGACAGTCTAACTGTGAACTGAGAAAATGTTTCTCCAACTTCAGGTCTGCATGAATGAAATTTCCGCTTGAAACCATCTTCAGTCATATCGTACCTACGAAGTAAAGCTGCTTTGAGCTCATCGTAATCACTGACTTTTGCTGTAGACATGAGAGCATAGACATCCAAAGCTCGTCCTTTTAACAGAGCACTTAAATGTGTAGACCACAACGATTTGTCCCAACCCATAGCGGTCGCATATCTCTCAAACCTTCTCAAATAGCTATCGATCTCATCTTTATTCTCTTCGAATGGAGGAATTTTGGGAAGATTGGGCTTAACCATTGCGTCAACAGCCTTACCTCTAGCAGTTCTCTCTGTCATTTCTAACTCGTGTTCCTCTTCTAACTCCTTCATTTTCATTTCGTAGTACAAACGTTCCATCATAAGTTGATGTTCTCTTTCATCTTTTTCTTTCTGACGAATTTCTGCTCTCTCTTCTCTCTGAAATTTCTGTTGATCACTAACATATTTTTTCAACTCATCATCTTTGTAACCTAACCTTTCACCTGCAGCTATTAACTCTTGTACTGAATCCATATTAGACATTTTGTAAGACACAAATACTTTACTAACACATTGGTTTGGACACAAATACTCCAGTACTTCTTTGTAATCTACTAACTTTTTATTTTTACCACTTTTTTCAGCAATTGACTTTTCAGAATGGGCGACACAATTGTACTTTGTTTTATTTACTTTAATACAATTACCCTGACCAGTTTCCACACACTCTGAGGAAGTCCAACCAACACCCTTTCTAGAGATCTGGATCCCAAATGACCAAATGACCGTGTCTCCTACAAAGACATACAAGACAGCCAAATAGATTAACAAATGTGCATACATTCATATACAATGACAGAACACACAGCAAATTTAGATAAATATTGTACAAACTAATTCATCTGCTTTGTTTCAAATGAAAACTTTTTAAGTCAAAATTCTGTTTCAGATTAGTTTTCAAGACACAATCATTTTTTTTTCAATTCACATAAAGTTTTGTTTTCAGAAACAGTAAAACTTGTTTGAGGAATTGTATCACGTTCCTGGGTTTTAATCAGGACATCTTTGAGGAGTGTAGTAATTCTGTGGGTATTTGGTCTGTGGAGAAATTTTCTCTTGGAGGATAACTTCAAAGATAGTTGATATGAGTAGTTGTTCCCGTAGGCTCCTGAGTCAGTTGAATAGAGATCTGATGTAGGTCTTGAAATTTTTGATTTGGTATCCTTGGAGACGTATCCCTGGATAGGTATCTCTCTGGTGTAGGTATCTTATACAACATGATGTAAGATCACTGGATAGGTATCTTTGTATAGATATTGCTGGATCCTTGAAGAAGTATTTCTGGATAGGCACTGCAGCATCCCACTTCTGACACCATTTGTCGCCGGGTGGCGTTGCGGCTCCAAAATAATAACGTTCAATAGGTTTACGTAGCTTTTATTCAGGTGATAATTTACAGATAAATTTCCAATTCTTCAACAGACTTGAGACTATGGTACAAAAAGGGATCTGAAATATAAATGAAATGATAAATACACAGATAACATTATTTTACTCATACTTGCATTTTACTGCACATTACTTTACTCAATACATTTTCCTGCATTTACACTTATATTTGCACATTTTGCTGTACAGAACTTTACTACTTTACTACATATACTTTACTTTACACAATCACTAGACTCGTACACGTACTTCACTTTCATATACTTGTGTACTACATTAATACATTTATTTTACGGCAACTACTACGCGCCTTACTCTGAAATACATACAACATATGTTTACATCACAACAATACACATACTTTTACTTAACAGTTTCCGTATGAGCAAATACTCATTATCACACATTACTTCAAAATACTTCTAAATTACTCACGGAAAATATAAAACAAGATTATCTGGCCATTTTAGGAATAAATACGGCATTAAATCCGTTTCATTAAAATAAACACAAACTTACCCAGAATAGTTGGACTCTGGTCAGAAATACTTAAACGTTACATGTAGGATGAAATGAGGGAGCTGGTAGAAAACGTCCGCTCTCTCCAATTGCTACGCCCAGACTGAATTCTTAAATGCACGGGATTAGAACCCGCCTAGTAAAACCGTCTGAGTGAACTTTAAACTATGGAAAGCAACTCTAACAATAAATAAGTAACATTATAAACGTAGCACAAAATGTATGGAAAGTAATTAGGGACGTAAATTGTGACAATCAATAAGAATGGCTTTTTTAAGCGATAAAATTACAGACATTGGACTTCCAGCAAAATTGGCTCTATTTACCGTTCCACCCAATCAAGTAGCTGTGGATAAAATTTATTTTAGTGAATGCAGACCTGTAAGTTCCTTCGATACGGAGGACGCTCCGATCGAGATATCGGTGCCTGGGCAGGGTAACGAGTACATAGACTTAAGAAGAAGCCGCCTGTACGTAAAATGTAAGATTGTTAAAACCTTGTTTTTCAGACTCTTCTTATAGTAAAGGTGTATCAGTTCTATTTAAGAAAGATTTAGATATAGATATTATTAATAGGCACAGTTCTAATGATGGACGTAAAATCTTGATTAATGTAAAAATAGGCGAAACTGATTTAACTTTGGTAAATATTTATGCCCCTAATAATGAATCACACCGTATTCAATTTTTTAAAAGAATGAAAACATTTATTAATAATAACTCGAATAATATATCAAATACTATCTTGTGTGGTGACTTCAACTGTAAGCTGAATAGTACTACTGATAAGAGTTCAAAACTTTTGAAAGAAATTATTAAGCAAATGAAATGTTTAGATCTATGGGAAGAAAAAAGTAAACACTCCGATGGATTTACTTGGTGCGATGCAAATAACACACCAAGAAGTAGGATTGATTTTGTATTTATGAGTGAAAACTTATCTTTAAAAACTAATAATTTAGCATTACAAAAAATTCCCGGCACCCATTCTAACGGCAATAGAATGTCCGATCATAAATCGATACAATTTGATCTAAATATTTTTGATAACAAAAAGGGGGGTGGTTATTGGAAGCTTAACACGTCTCTTTTAGAAAATAAAGAATACAAAGAGCAAATTTCTGAAATCATAAAATATATTTCCAACACCCATGAAACATTTATACAAAAATGGGAAATTTTGAAGGAGGAGGTTAAAAAATTCTCTATAATTTTCTCCGTTAAACAATCAAACAGATTTAAAAAGAAAATATTTAATATAGAAAAAGAAATTGAATATATAGAATCTTTGCCTTACAATGAAATTGATATGATTAGGAAAAGAAACTTAGAGACTCAGTTAAACGAATTTTATGATAAAAAGTCTAAAGGTGCTCAGATAAGATCACGTGCAAAATGGATTAATGAAGGTGAAAAGAACACGAAATATTTTTTATGTCTAGAAAACAAACATCAAACATAAAACGTAATTTATGAACTACAGAATGAAAAACAGGAAAACTTAACAACAGATGACGAAATTTTAGGTGAAATGTGTCATTTCTATGAGAATTTATACGATACAAAAAATGTAAACGACGTAGACATTGAAAATTATTTAGAAACTAGTAATATTAAAACGCTTTCTACTACAGCTAAAGACAATTGT
This sequence comes from Magallana gigas, assembly GCF_963853765.1. Taxonomy (NCBI): domain Eukaryota; kingdom Metazoa; phylum Mollusca; class Bivalvia; order Ostreida; family Ostreidae; genus Magallana; species Magallana gigas. The sequence goes on from NC_088859.1 coordinate 25,227,204, forward strand.
GATAAATTTCCAACCTTAGATGAATGTGAAGATACAGTAATGAGTATGAAAAGTAATAAAGCTCCCGGGCTTGATGGATTGCCAGCAGAATTCTATCAATGTTTTTGGGATCAACTATCTTCACTTTTTTTTAATATGTTGAAAGAAATTTTCCAGTTAAATGAAATGTCTTTCTCTCAACGCCTAGCAGTAATCTCTCTTATCCACAAAAAAGGTGAAAAATATCTATTGAAAAATTACAGACCTATCAGCTTGACTAACACGGATTATAAAATCATTGCGTTTATATTTGCACGCAGATTGCAAAAAGTGATAGATGAATATATAAGTAATGAGCAAACAGCGTATAAAAGGGAAGATTTATAGGTACAAATGCTAGACTAATTCTAGACATTTTTGAATATTGCGAAAACAATAATCAAGAAGGGCTACTACTCTTTTTAGATTTTGAAAAGGCTTTCGATTCTGTTGAATGGAATTTTTTATTCAAAACGTTAGAGACTTTTAATTCGGAACTAATTTTATTCACTGGATTAAAATTTTATATAAAAACCCAATATTTCGATTAAAAAATAATGGATGGATTTCAAGAACATGTCAAATGCATAGAGGAATTCGACAAGGCTGTCCTATTTCAGCATTATTATATCTTTTCGTCGCTGAAATCTTATCCGATAAAATAAAAAAATAATGGGTTAATAAACGGATTTACAGTTAAAAACTCAGAAAAAGAAATTAAAAACATCCAACATGCAGATGATATGACATTATCACTGAAGAATATGGATTCTCTCAAACAAGCCATTAAAACCATTGACATCTTTTGCAAACTCGCGGGATCAAAAATAAATTTATCTAAAACAGAATGCATCCTTCTTGGCACTCTTAAAAACCAATATAACAATGTTGAAGGAATACATGTAACGAACCAATCAGTGAAATGCTTAGGTATACACATTGGTCATGATAAGATTGAGTGTTACAATAAAAACTGGATGAAAATATATCATGAAATGGAAACGTTATTTGAATCTTGGAAAAAATGAAAACTAACAATATTTGGAAAATGCACAATAATAAACACATTAGCAATCTCTAAACTTATATATGTAGCTAGCATTTTGGAAATACCCGACAATGATTTCATAAAAAATGTTAAAAGGCTTATATTTAATTTCATGTGGAATAAAACTGATAGGATCAAAAGAAATACCATCATAGGTGAAGTATATGAGGGAGGAATAGGTCTTGTTGATATAGAATCTAAATTTACGGCCCTAAAAGCTATGTGGATTCCACGTTTACTTAGTACAGAACACAATATTAAATATTTTTTAAGAGTTTCTGTAAGGATACAAAAATTGATATTGAATATCTGATGAAAACAAATGAGACGGTTGCCAAAGACTATGGTATAATAAACAACTTCCCAGAGTTCTACAAGCAAGCTTTTGTATGCTATAATTTATGTAAAGATGATACCCAAACCAAAATACCTGCCTTTTCTACCGAAGCTTTTTTATTACAACCTATTTGGTCAAATAAAATATTCAATTTTAAAGGTAAGACAATCTGCTTTGAAAATTGGATTAAAAGCGGAATTCTATATGTAAAAGATATTTTTGAAGAGAATGGAACTTTAATTCGATACATTACGCAAAAGAACAAACTGGTTATGCGAATACAAAATAATAAAACAAATTTTTACCAAATTTGAACTCAAATACGATTTTTCAAAAATTCCATACTTACAAACAAATCAAATACAAATAATTTCCGATCAACACAACACCAAAACTTTTTATTCAAGATTAATAAAACGTAAATTTCAAGCACCTTGTGCACAATCTAAATTAGAAAAAGAATTTAAGTTGGAAAACAAAAATGTATGGAAATCAATATATACACAGAAAATTAAAAATACCAAAGACAAAGCCTTAGCTGAGTTTAATTACAAACTACTGAACAATCTGTTATGTAACAATCTTTTAGTGAGCAAATGGAATAAAAATATCACTGCTAAATGCAAACAATGTAACGAAATTGAAAATTCAAAACATCTTATTTTTGATTGTGTTAATGTAGTAAAAATTTGGAAAGTGGCCAGCGAGTGCTTAAATTTTGATATTAATTGGAAGCATATTGTTTTGGGGTTCTACCTGGAAGAAACACAAGTCACCAAATTATATAATTATTTTTTGTCATTTATTGCATATAGAATATACAAATGTAAAATGTATTGTAGACTTGAAAATTTACCCGAATCAATTTTATTGATAAAAAACTCATTCAAAGAGTATATTACGACACACTGTGCAGTTCTGAAAATGCTAAAAAATACAAAAGAAAATGAGCTTTTTCAACTGTTGATATCTAAACTTTGATATTTGTTATTCTTTTCAAAACAATAATATACCCGATACACATAGGGACTGTCTATGTGTATTAGCGCTTTACCCGGGGACGTAGTGATGGACTGTATGCATATGTATGTGTTATGTCCACCAGGTAAGCCAGGGGTTCAACTTATTTTTACTACGTATACCAATGAATGTAACATTTCAATATATGCATGTATGATTATGTTTTCGGACGATACATTGTATGTTAGTATGTATGTTCTATTATATTTATCACTGTGTGCATAATAATGAATAATGATTTCAATTGAAATTCATATCTATGTATAAGCTATCTTTGACAACAATCTTGTAAATTGTTTTATATAAAATCAATAAAAGAATTTGAAAAAAAAAAAAAAAAAAAAGATTGTTAAAACCGACGGTACAGCCTTGGCATCACAGGAAAAAACGGGGATCATTAATCTGCCACTGCAAACTATGTGGTCTCAGATAGACACTTATATGAACGGAAAACTTGTGTCCCTCAATACTAGCTACTATGCTTGGGAAGCCTACCTAAAACTTCTCCTTTCGAGCGGTAGTGATGTCTCTCAATCCCAGTTACAGTCCCAGTTTTACTATCCAGACGACGACGACATGGACAATCCGGACGCATACGGAGGCACCAATGGGGGCCTTAACAACCGCTATGCATTTACTCAAAACAGCCAAATATTCGATTTAGATGGTCCATTGTACGAAGATATATTAAGAATTGATAAATACTTGGTCAATGGGGTGGATTTACACTTGAAACTGTTTAGGAACCCCGCTGCATTTGTCTTGATGAGCAAAGAAGTCTCCCCTAGCTACAAGTTGCAGTTGCTAGACGTGTCCTTTAAAGCATGCATGATTAAGGTGGACAGTGGAATTTTGATCAACCATGCTGAAATCTTGAAAGACAAGACGGCTAAATACCCCCTGACTAGAACCGAAGTAAAAATAAGCACCTGTACTCAAGGTTCTGGATCGTTTATCTGGCAGAACGTTTGGTCTAACACCTTACCGACCAAAGCCGCATTCTGTTTCATATCTCAAAAAGCTGTCAATGGTCATTACGAGAAGAACCCATTCAACTTCCAGAACCTTGTGGAAGAGATTGCACTTTACGTGAACGGGGAAAGCATGCCTACCCGCCCCATGAAAATCGACGTAGGAACTAATCAAAATTACGTCACACTCTTTGTCAATTTATTTGAAGCGGCAGAAAAATGGAACAAAGATGCAGGATTGGAAATAACAAGAAGTCAGTTTGGCAAAGGATATACCATATACACTTTTAGCCTGGCCCCTGGTGACCTAGGTGAAGAGTATATAAACCTGGTGAGACAAGGAAACGTTCGACTCGAAGTCAAATTTGCTGCCAATACAACGGAAACCTTGAACTGTCTGGCCTACGCAGAATTTCCGGCCCTCTTGGAAGTGGACCAATCACGGGACATCAAATACACTAAAGTATGAATTCATCCGACATCCTATGCATTGTTAAGGGACATAAACTGCTTAGGAACTTTGTCAGAGGCGTATTTTCACCAGATACCTTACCACAAAGAGTCCACGTTTACCCTTCGGCCTACGTTTGTAATACGGATCCTTCACATCTCCCGGGGACCCACTGGATTGTTATCTGGATAGATGGCTTTCGAAAAGCGGAATTTTTTGACAGTTTTGGTCGACTACCTGACCATTACGATGTACGAATCAAAAAAAATTTAAATCATAATTCGGAAAAAATGATTTATAATGAAATTCCAATTCAGAAAAAAAATGCCTTGACATGTGGTTATCATGTACTATTTTATTTACTGATGAAATGTCAAAATTATACAATGAATGACATTGTACATATTCTTAAAATGCAGGATAATCCTGATGTTTTTGTGTATCGAACTATATCTCAACAAATGGACTGCATCTAACCTTTGTACTTACCATATATATGCATACGCTTTGTGAATAAAAATTGATGTAATTTTTTTTTATTCTATAAAAATAGTATGTATTCTAACAATAAAATCAGTCTTAACTGAGGAATTAATGAACATGGAAGCTTGGTGGAAAGAGAGATCACTTTTACCCTTTCATTCACCCGCCACAGCTATGATCGTGGGACCCACTATGAGTGGTAAAACTTCTCTTATTTACGAAATATTAAAACATGCCGATGGTATGTTTCAAACGCCACCCGAGCGAATAGTAATTGCATATACCGAATATCAACCTTTGTTTGAAGAAATGGAGAAAAACATCGATAGATTGGTTTTACATCAAGGGCTACCTTCTAAGGAACAGATCGAAGATTGGAGCGAGGGTGTACAACACATTGTTTTGGTGCTAGACGATATGATGATGCAAGTTGCCAAGAGCGAGGAATCTCTCAATTTATTTTGCGTGACGGCACACCATCGTCGAATCAGTGTGTTCATGTTGGCCCAGAATCTATACATGCCCGGAAAGTTTGCCAGAACTATATCTTTAAATTGTCATTATGTCATTCTTTTTCGTAATGTACGCGATTCTAGACAGGTGCTTACTTTTGGATCTCAAGTATTTCCTTTAAAGTTAAAATATTTCAAGGAGGCTTACGACAAGGCCACATCCAGACCGTTTGGATATCTAGTTGTGGACATGAGTCCCAGTACTGAGGACAGTTATAGATTGCGCACGCGCATCTTACCTAACGAAGATACCATTGTCTATCTACCCAAATAAAATCCTTTTCTTTCTTATTTTTCACTATTTTATCGTTATGTACCGAACAGTTAAAACGCATCTGTCCTTTCTGGATCTGTTATACACTACGAGCACGAAACAGCGACGAGCACTGTTGTCGACCATGACACCATCTCAAATGCAGATTTTGTGCGAGGTGATGTTTAATGTTTACAAGGGGACCATTCCGGTCTCTAAGCAGTACATAAAAAATCTGTATCCATACAAAAATGTCATAAGTACCCTTGTGAGCAGAACAGTGAACAAGTCTCAACGTAAAAAGCTTTTGTGAAAGCATCAGAGCATCATACCTCGTCTGATCAAACCTGCACTACATCTTTTTCAAAATGGCTCAAGAACTAATACTCGTTCCAAAAGAAAAATACCAAAAACTGATTCAACGGGAGGATCATCCCCCGAAGAGTATGGAGACAATCTTGGAGACGGAGAAGGACGCACTCACTGACAAAGATATTCCCACTCAGATGCACGTTCTCGAAATCTTGGAACACGTTATTCCAATTAAATATCAAAATAAAGCCAAAGGATTTCTTAAATTCTTATCTCAGTACGGCGGTGACGTATTGTCTTGGAAAGACAATGGAAATTTGATTTACAAAGACAGCGTCATCGAAGGCTCGCATATCACCGATTTGCTGAAACATGCGCTGACCCCTTATTCAAAAGGAACTCCTACCGGATATCGACAATTTTATCAAGCATTGATGGACATTCAAACTCCAACATCTTTCATCCACAATAAGGAAATGATGAAACGTTCCGAAGAACAGAGCGGTAGTGGATATGTGGTTAAAAAACAAACAAACGGAGCGCCTCCTAACTATCAACCTCCAAAGAAAAAAACAGTGACTGAAACAAACATAAAGTGGCTCAAGTTTTAACAAAGTGTGTACATTAAAAGTTGATAAACCAGACCAATATATTTATCTATTTTCATGTTCTACAACCTTTATCTTTTTTCATGTCCAACAACCTAATATAGAAATGTGTATGAAAATAATTCATTACTGAAAGAAAAGAATAACACTTATAAATTTTACTTTTTCTTTATTAAAGGCCAATGTAGAAAGAAACTAGTGTGAAAAAAAAATCATCGTTTATATATACAATTCCAAAAACGCCATTTGAAACAATAAAATATACATGTTTTTATGTCATTAATGATATTTCAAGCAAAATATTTATATGAAAACTTTAAAAACTAATGAAAAAAGATGACTTTTTATTTAAAAAAAAACAACAACAAAAATACATTATTATACATCTGTAAGATAAAAATAACTTTATTTTTTCAATACACTTGAGTAAAAAAAACTAAAGACATTAAATATAGTTTATTTTAAAAATCTTTCAACTGAAATTTGTTGAATGTATTTATCAAAAATTTTTTTTTTAGTTCATAGAAAATTTTCCATAATGTAGAGAATTATTTTGATCTTTTTACTTACTTAAAAGTATTTTTATGTCATTAATGATATTTCAAGCAAAGTATTTATATGAAACCTTTAAAAAGTAATGAAAAAAGATGATTTTGTATTTAAAAAAACAACAACAAAAATACTATTCTTAACCAAAAAATATCTATGCACCTATTATACCGTCACATTATTGTAAACCCTCCAAAAACTTTCTTATAAATAATTTTTTAGCAAAATGTATATCGTTAAATAATTGTTCTTAATCATTTTTTTAATCTATCAAAGTAAAAGGTTACACTTTCATATCGATGTAACAGAAAAACATCTTTTCGAAAAAGTTCGTAATTGTTTAAAAATATTTTTTAGTCTACACTCACTTTTTATATTCTTCCATCCTCTCTTGAAAAAAAGAGTCAAAGTAAACTTTATATATCAAATCAATACGCGTCAGATTTTACAGTCGAAAAGTTTCACTAAAATAAACATTTTTTTTTATCTAAGTTCAGTTGACCTTTAATAACTTTATTTAATATCGGTAAAAAAAAATTATTTTTCTGTTGAACTCTTTTCCTAAAACGGGCTCTATCAATGGCATAATTCATCCATTCACCTTTCCTATCTTCGTGTTTCATATCAGGCGCTCACTGGGTCATAACTCTACGTTTTAATAAAATTTCTTTCGTTCCCCAGCTGTCAGCAAAATCGTAACCGTTTCGGGTCACTTCTCTAAAATCTTTTATACAAACTTTCTTATTGTCAAACCAACGATTCTCATTCAAGTCAACGTTTTGGGGTGTTTCTCATCCTTTTTTTATTGCATTCTATGCTATCATGTGTACTGCACTTTTTAACAATCCATAATGAAAAGAGATTACGAAAGTTAAAAAGTGTCTTTTAAATACACACTTCTTTCTTATAACTTAATAAAAAATTTAAAAAGTCAATAAAGATAAATTTATTAAAAAAACTTAAAATAGTTAAATAACAAAGTTATTGAACACTTGAAGTGTTTTTTGAACACAATGACTATCTGTTTTTTCACATTCTGATAGGCCATCCAGCCTTTCAGATTTCACAACGTAAACATTGCTAAAAGCCCATTTGATTCTGATGACTTTCGCAATCCTCGCAGAACTTTTGATTTAGTCTTAAAGTAGATCTCAAATCTTTTCAACATCAGGAATACGTTTTTTCAAATTCCCACTTCTTGAACGTAATAGAGGATCCATATAGGGCCAGACAAAGGACTGGCGGTGGTGGTGGTGCCACCCTCCTGGGTGCTCTTTTGGGGACTAGTGGTGGCGGTGGGTGCCTTTGGTGGTGCTAGCGGCGGCGGCGGTAGTGTCGACCTCCTGGGTGCCCTTGGTGGGACTGGCGGTGGCGGTAGGTGGGTGCCTTTTGTGGGACTGGCGGCGGCGGCGGTAGTGCCACCCTCTTGGGTCTCCTTAGCGGGAACAATAACATTGACCCGCATATAAAAACTCAGATTTATTTGTAACAGTCAAAATGTTTCATTCACTAATTTAAAAAACCAAACAGTACATCGTCTAAGTTCACTTGCCCTTTGATAACTTTATTATCTTATTCATAATCGGTAACAATATCATTTCTGTCTGTTGAATTCTTCTCCTAAAATGAGCTCTATCGATGGCATATTTCATCCATTCACCTTTCCTATCTTCGTATGGAACTAACAGAGTGTGGATCTTATTGTCAAACTGAACTTTTTTCATTGATAACTTTGTCTGTCTTGCATTCATCGTGTTTCATATCAGGCGCTCACTGGGGCATAACTCTACGTTTTAATAAAATATCTTTAGTTCCCCAGCTGTCAGCAAAATCGTAGCCGTTTCGGGTCACTTCTCTAAAATCTTTAATACAAACTTTCTTATTGTCAAACCAACGACTCTCATTCAATGTCCACGTTTTGGGATTTTTCTCATCTTTTTTCAATGCACTCCAAAACACTCTATAAATTTACTGTTCTAAAAAGTACCCCTCTATATGGCCTCAATAGTAACTTCGTCACCACCTCTATATTCAATCCTCCAATGAAAACACGACCTCTATATTGCTACCTTTTCTAAAAATAGTGATGAAAAATCACCTCTATAATACAACCTCTCTAAAACAGCCAATCAGAAACGACCTCTATAAATGCACTGTTCTAAAAATAACCCTTAGGAGACCCTAATAATTACGTCATCACCTATACCTCCACCTCTATAAGGTACTATATGCTGCTGCTCTCGAAAAATCTATATCAACTTCTGAATCATTGATGGTGTAATAATATAACATAGGAGCCCTCATAATATATCTTAGACAAAAGGTTTAATTTTGTATTGATTAAACATTGGAGGAGAGTGAGTACCTGTCCTAACAAAAAAATTCCACATCTGCTTTGTAACAATCAATATCAGGTAAAATTTAAGGTTATGTGTATGTCTGGGATTTTTTTTATTACCGGTAGTTGTTTTTCAATACTTTTTGCTATAAAATTGGATTAATTGGTGGGTCAAAAAAAGATAACAGACATATTTTTGCATAAATTTATAAATGTAACAGCAATACCACCACCCACTCCTATCCCACACCTAACAAGAGGCCAATAGGCCTAGATGTCGGCGGTTCACTTTACCATAGCCCTTAGATGGTCCATTCTAAAATTATTCATGCGCATGCGCTTTGTATCCTAGCTCTCGAAAAATGTATATCAACTTCTGTATAATTTATAGTGTGACAATATAGCATAGGAGCCCCCATAATATATTTAACACAAAAGGTTTAATTTTGTATTGATTAAACATTGGAGGAGAGTGAGTACCTGTCCTAACAAAAAAAAATCCACATCTGCTTTGTAACAATCAATATCAGGTAAAATTTAAGGTTATATGTATGTCTGGGATTTTTTTTTATTACCGGTAGTTGTTTTTCAATACTTTTTGTATAAAATTGGATTAATTGGTGGGTCAAAAAAAGATAACAGACATATTTTTGCATAAATTTATAAATGTAACAGCAATACCACCACCCACTCCTATCCCACACCTAACAAGAGGCCAATAGGCCTTGATGTCGGCGGTTCACCTAACCATAGCCCTTAGATGGACCTGTTGTAGAGTCCCACATTTGCATTTTGACATTTTATTTTGTAGTATTACAGTGGTTTAGGACACCTGTTGATATTAATGTGGATACTATAATCAAAATACCTTCACCAACCATTTTAAAAAATTTAAATTTTACAATATCTGACCATAAAAACTTGTTTTAAATTTAAACTTTTAAAGTCTCGGCAGGATTCAAACTCATGAATTCAAGATTCGTAGGTGATGCTCTAACCCATTGTGCTACACCGTTAGGTAACAATTCTGGGAAAGAAAAGTTTATCAAATTATGCTTGATTCTATTGTTTATTTCGATCAGAAGTACCTCAACGTCACAATATGGAAGTTTCCCATACCACCTTAAACCCTAAACCGAGACTTCTCTGTTAGGCTAAATAAAATTAATTTTTAGATTCTCATCCCTGTTGTCTTTCTGAAAGTGCCCCGCCCCAATGTTTTTAGCTCACCTGAGCTGAAAGCTCAAGTGAGCTATTCTGATCACATTTTGTCCGTCGTCCGTCCGTCTGTCTGTCCGTCTGTAAACTTTTCACATTTTGAACTTCTTCTCTAAAACCACTTAACCAAATTCAACCAAATTTGGCTCAAAGCATTCATATCGAAAGATGAATATAAATTGCAGAAATGAAAGAACAATTTTCATTGAAAGCGGAGAAAACCTCAAAACTGTAAAAAAAAAAAAAAAAAAAAAGGGGGGGGGGCATTTTAAAAAATCTTCTCAAGAACTACTGAGACAAATTCAACGTAATTTAGCATGATCAATTTTTATGGGAAGGAAAATATAAATTGCAAAAATTAAGTGCTAATTCTGTTTCAACTCTGAGTTATTACGAAAATAATGATAAAGGAAAGGCGTGTTTCAATCAGTTTAATAGATTCGGGTTCGGAATCCGGTAAAATGGGTAGGCAAGATTTGGCCTGGGCAAAACAAAAGATTGGCAGTTATTAATCTGCCAATTTCATTAAAATGTCAGGACATTTGATGGACCAGTATATTTGTATTCGCTGTAAATATTGCTGCAAAATAATGCGTATTTGGAATTGACGATTGCCGATCTGCCTCGGCTTTTATTTTGCCACGGCCCGGGTTTGCATACCCATTTTACCAAGACTCGTATTCCATAATTCTAAAACGAGGTTCTTTGTTTGAAGCAGCCATGACATTATACGAAAAAGGGTCGATCTGACTATGATGAATTTGCTTGTTGTGCAACAGTTCGCGTATGAAGAGAAATTTTTGAAACATGCAAAATATATTGGTGCCGATTTTGTGAAGTAAATTGAGGCTAAATATTTCAGATTTGCGTTGACAGTTTTCACACATGACGTTGGTGTTAGCTTGTTCTGATTTTCGTTTCGTTTTCATTATTTATGCTTTGTAACCTAGCTGGGAACTATCGTCTGTATTTCGTGATTTTTACGTATCAAATCAAACAGAGACTTCGGTAAATCAAACAGTTAACTGTTTATCTGCGCACATTAAGCAACATCTGATGTATTAAGAAAGAACTAAAATGCAATTCATTCAGGCTATCGGTAATTCGGTATCATTTTTGCGTTATGGTAGAATAATGCTCGGCATTTTCTCGAGTTTATTCAGTTTAGATAGTTTAATATCGCTGACGGAAATATGTAGGTATATACATGTATATGATTTATTTTGAAAAATAAATTGTGTTCTTTATTTGTTATAGTGCATCTTTCTTGTGTTTAATTGTTTACAATTTCTATTTACTTAACATATTTGAGTGTTAAGCTTCGAATTATAAGCAAGATACAGAGATTTGCTCACAAGTCTATGATTGTACACATATCTGAGGTCATTCATTTTTTTCATTTTAAATGCCGAATAGGAAATACCAAGTTAAAAATCTTAAGCTGCATGAATGTAATGAAAACTCATGTGAACAAAATATGACTCAAACCTAGCAAAATTTTGAGCTCATCTTGCTTATAATTCTACGATTGACACTGAAATTTTGGTTGATCATTAGAAATTCTACATGAGTAAGAGTATGTTAAATACTTATACACAAAAAAATAAAGAATGATATGCTGTATATAACTACTCTCTGGGGCCCCCTCTTTATACAATGAATAATGTGAAATGTGAGTAAATAAAAACGACATCGTTAAAACAGTTTCCATAATTCTGACACATTTCTGTTGCGGGGATAAAAGAATTATCGCTATTCCTATGAAAATATTACAGCGCAAAATTATCCTGGTTTGTAGCCATTTGTTATTTTTGAATAAAAATGAAAATAATGGGTGGGCCATAGTAAATTAGAGTGATGTGCCTGTCAATACGGTAACATTGATTTTTATAGCTCTTTAACATGTCACGTGACAACATTTTTCATTCCAGTGTATTCATCAATCAAGTGTGAGTAAAATTATAAAAGTCACGAGTTTACGCGAGAACGAAAATACAGGGAATTAGAAGTTATATAACAGTGTACCCCTACCAAATATTTAGTTCTATATCTTGCGTAGGATTTTCTTATTCTGTGTAAAAACAATATTTAATGAAGGTACAATGTCAAAGATTACGTGTATGCAAAAATAAGTGTAAAATTCGAATACTTTACAATATTTATTTTTTTGTTATTCTACCGAGGGCCATATGGCACAATATCTTTTGAACGCCCATTGTTGCTCAGGTGAGCGATGTGGCCCCATGGGCCTCTTGTTTATTATATCCGACTTCTAAAGAAAGTTCGGGTATATTGTTGTTACCCTGTTCCGTCCGTCCGTCCGTCTGTCACGTTTTACTTTCTCAAACTGCTCTTACATCTTATAAACCAGCAAACTGAACTCTTGGAGTTTGATTTGGGGTATCATTTTGTTTTGTAAAAAGGTTTCAAAAATTCCCTGTTAGTCCTGGGGGTCAAATAATTGGTAAAAAATGACGTTTTTTCACAAAAAACCTTCTTCCTCGAACTCCTCCTACATTTTCAACAGTAGACAAATCATCTTTTGGAATATGTTTTAGAGTATCCTATAGATGCGCAATAAGGTTTAGGAATTTTCAATTTTGTCCTGGGGGTCATTCAATGGCTGAAAAATGACGTTTTTTTAACAAAAAAAACTGCATGGTTTCAAAAACGTCATTTTTTTTTGGCAGTAGCCAAATGATCTAGAATATGATTAGGGGTGTCATATTGAGGTGTGATCAGGTTCCAGAATTTTTATTTTTTATTAAGGGGATCAGTGGGCAACAAAAAATGACATTTTTTGCAAAAAAAAGTATGGTTCCCAGAACTCCTCTTACAACTTTTGAAGTAGCTATGTCATCTCTTGGGATATAATTGGGGCTGTCCTATAGATGTGCAATAAGGTTTTAAACATGTAAATTTCATCCAGGGAGTCAAAGAGTAGCAGAAAATTGACATTTATCACTAAAAAAAAACATAGATCCAAGAGCTCCTTTTATAATTTAATGGATAGACACATCATATCTTGGGATATGATAGGAACTGTTCCATAGATGTGCATTACGGTTTTAAAAAATTAAAGTTAACCCTGAGGCCCATTACCTACATACCTTTTGATGCCCTTTAAGGATCAAGAATATATATGGTTAAGGGGTGGGGATCTCAACTGTTTTGGAGATATTCGTATACTTCCTGTTTGAGGGAGCTAGGTCATGACCACCCCCGCGGGTCCATGACCTACATACCGTTTAATGCCGGACCACCCATAGGGCCCATGACCTACATAACATTTGATGCCCCTTGACATCAGAAACATGAATATATATGGTTTAGGGGTCATGATTATAACAGTTTCTGAGATATATGGTAATTTCAAATTCCTGGGGGGTTGGGATGACCCCAGGGTTCAGATCTAATAAACCCTATATATTGCCAGTAACAGTCAATATATGATTATGAAAACCCTATATTATTATCTTTGTCCGTTTTCAAGTTACCATTTACAATAGAATCTACGATTCTTATATTCCTACAAGGTTCAATGTTACACCCCACACCCTTTTGACACCCCCCAACCCCCGAAAAGTGGTTATCTAACCCAAAATAAGAAAAATCAAACCAGGGTGCATAACTAGATATGCAGGCCTATCATATCCTAGAGTTTTGTACAATTCTGTTCAGCCATCTCTGAGAAACAAGTTCAGAGCGGGAAGGAACAAAAAGAAGACAAAGAATAATAATACATGTATTAATTAAGAACCGTACATAAACAATAAGTCTCCAAATTTCATTCGGGAGACTTAATAATAAAGATTAAGTAGAGAGAGGATCATCAAACATCAATAATTTAAAGATAATTGACAATTTCTGATTCTAAGGGGGTCAGGATGATCCCTTTGGGTCATAATTATTAACTTACATTCCATAATGATCTGACGTGCCATGACCTAAGGAAGAAATAATATCTTTGGATTAAGGTGGGGATCTCAATGGTTTTTATGATATTTGATAATTTCAGGAAGAGCACTTGGGATCATGACCTACATATACAATCTGAAATATCTTGAACAAAGAAACATGTTACATATGTACATGATATATGATTCAATTTAAGAACCCAGATATAGATCAATCATTTATGTTTTGTAATACTTCCTACGTATATACATGTATTAGTTTGTGTTTTGTTCTATACTATTCATGTTCATGACTGTAGTATGGCTTAGTCTTATTTTAGATTACATTAAAAAATTGTCAAATATATGACTTGGAACCCCCACCCCCAAACAAACTCAAATATAAACTGTTCTCCCCCCCCCCCCCTAAATTGTCGAATGATCTATTAAAATCAAAATATAATTTTATAAAAATGTTATTCTTAAAAAAAAATTACATTACACCTTGCATAATTGACAAATGATCTATTGAGATATGATCAGAGGTCATATTCCTACCTTGGGATCAATAACTAGTATTCATTGACAAGTTAAAATTAATAACAATAAATGATTCAAATTATAAATGTTTATATTCCACATTCACCCCCCCCCCCCCCCCAATCTAACCTGGTTGTGTACAGTAGCACATTTTAAATCATTTAGAACTTGATTGCTTTTTCTCTCCTGATGCACATTAACATTTTGGAAATTGCTTAATTCAATTTTTAAGATTTATAAAAACAAATGTTATATGCATCACTTCCATGTGTATTCGCCTATTTGGGGCAATTGTAAAGTCTCCTAAACAAAGCAGTGACATCATTAGGCTAGGAATTACCCACATATGGATCAAACACTACTGTAACATATGAATAAGATAAAATACATTATTATTTCTAGTTCTAGAATGTCAGGGTGTCTCCAAGGGGGCATAATCTACCGGTACATACAATTTTACGCGCAATGACACAAAGAGCAAGAATAAATTATATGGTTTAGGGATGAGGATCTCAGATCTCAGAAGTTAACAAAATATACAGTATATCATCATTTCCTATTTCATAAAGGTGGGTGGGGGGTTTAAAGACAACACCTGGGGGTCATTAATGTACTTTACACCATTTGATGCATCATAATGACATTAGAAGATATTTTGTATTTTCCTGTTTCGTGGGGTCAGAGTAGTCCCATAAGGTCATGACCTACATTGTATTTGATGCATTATAATACATTAAGAATGAAATACTCTTTCCTTCCTATTATAACTCGATCGATCATATAAAAATGATAAGTGTCTACACTTCCTTACATGTAATACACAAATTCAATAAGAAATTGTTTATACAGGGTCAATATGGGGTCAACTCAATAGTGCAAGTCTGACAAATGTAAAAAATTACTTTTGAAACTAAAATGACAGAAACTTTACAAATGTGATAGGATAGGTAACGATGATAAGCTTATCTAAATATTAAAAGATGATGATACAGTATGCTGTCAAAGGGAGATCACATTTAGAAAGTAGAACTTATGTATGCAGCTGGCATCTCATTATATTGTGCTACTGCTACAACATGTATTACTAGATGCAATAATGTATCCCTCTCTGATGTTTTCTCTGATGTTTACTGTAGCCCTCTCCCCCCCCCCCCCCAAAAAAAAAAAAATCGGGAGAGGGCTACATTATTGCAGCTACATGTATTACCTGTATGCTTACCTAAATTGGTCAACATCATAATGATAATCCACTTAAAACACAATAATGAATTCCTATAGCTGATCTTAACTACCCTTACCAAAATATTGACCTTCTGGCAACACATTCTGGCATTATTGCAGCAATACTGCAGCAACATTCTGGCAATACATTGCGGCAATGTTGCTGCAGTAGCGTTTTTCGTATGCAAATGAGATTGCGGCAATATTGCCAGAAAGATGTTGCCAGAAAGATGTTGCCGCAAAAGTTTTGCTGCAACATATTGTTGCGACAACACCTTTCTGGCAATACATTGCGGCAATGTTGCTGCAGTAGCGTTTTTCGTATGCAAATGAGATTGCCAGAAAGATGTTGCCGCAAAAGTTTTGCTGCAACATATTGTTGCGACAACGCAATACATTTGCATAAGAAAAATGACATTGCAAAAATATAGGTTCAATGCATTTTCTGTGCTCTGGCATCAATGGTACAATATATGCAATATTTATAAATAATAAATGTATATACAGTAAAGCAGTCACGTATATTATATTAATCTACAACCAAAATGAAAAAAAAATCTTTGCCATTACAGTTTTATTTTTTTTAAGAAGCAAAAAGGTTACAACAAGACTATAACATTTCGCATTACATTAAATTTGGACTTTCAAAAATAAAAAACAGTTTGTGATTACACAATATTACAGAAGTAAAAAAATTATATTATTCAATGTAACATGCACAAAATAAGTATTGAATTAAAAATATAATGTATACTTTAATAATATTAGAGACCTGAAACTGGAATTTCAACATGCTTATAAAGGACACCAGTTAAAATTAATAATCTTTAAATTTAACACATACATGTAAACACAAATATGATGAACAAATCATGATGAAACTTGACTAAAAGTACACAACCAATCAGTGACAATTTATTGCTGCAGAATAACATGTATTGTAGTTTGATTGACACAACGCGCACAGACGGATTGACACAACGCGCACAGACGGATATGGACAAAAGTTCACTGTTTACCGTAAGCAAAGCTCAAACCACATAGTTCATAAGTCCTGCACAACCACTTGCTGTATTACGACTGATCAAGGCATTCGTCCTAGGCATTCCAAATGTCCTTTTTTTTGACAGCCTTCTGATTTCACACATAAACAATCACAAAAACAGCTATCAGAATATCACAACAATATCCACATTGGAATTTAGCACTGTTGTGTATATGTTCCTCTCCATAATCTTAAACAAATTACGTCATCATTCTTTTTTTGGTTGCCAGTTCCACCATTCATTTATAGGCCGGTGTAACGAAGAATATTGACCCGGGTTGAAAATTGACCCGGGGGTCATTTTTCAACGTTGAATATTGACCCGGGGGGTCATTTTTCAACGTTGAAAATTGAGACCAAAATCGTGAAATTTATACCCGGGGTCATTTTTCAACGGTATGAGAAAGATTTTTCTAAACTCTGATGACCTCGACCCGTTGAAAATTGATCCTGTTGAGAGTTGACCCAAACCTCAGAGTTTTGATCTGAACTGGAACTTACTCTACACGGTTTAAATGTACAATCATGCACAGATTTGAAAGTTTCAGTTTTAAAATGTACATACTGTCCGATACTTATGCGGACGTGGCTAATTTCTTTTAGGCTGATATGTCCAATTAATCATTTAATTTTTAGATTGAAAATATGCAATAACATCCATTTATTATTACAATACTATGTAAATAAAGCTAAGAAGATGACCGTTTGATTCGGAATGGAGCAGGGCTAGAATACTTTTTGACATAGATGACATGGTTTTCATTCCCTCATGTGACAGAATTTTAAGTTTAAACTTGTCACAATCTCTGATAAATATATCTAACAAACATATTGCCCGTTATCGTCACTTTTAAGGCAATTCAACAGAGCTCTATTCGACAGGCACCTGACGTTGTATATTTTTCTAATAACTGAAAATATATAATCTCTGTACTGCTTTATTGGGTAAAGGGTATATATATACATGTATTTATACATGTATCAAGACAAAAGGATATAATGTCAGATACCTATGCTTAATTTGAAGAAGTCAGAATATTTCACTGACAAAATAATAAATGAATGGTTGTCATATTTTTATCCTTTTTCATATATACTGGGGGTTTTTTATACGTATATATACAGCATATACATATTTACACATGTTTTTAATTTTTTACGACTTAAAAATAATTTTTCATAAACTTGTCTGATTAACTTTATTGAAGCACCATACAATTTTCTGCATATACAGTAATAGTTCTTCTTAAAAATGCAATTTATTTCTATTATTTTGAGTTTTCAATTCTATTATTTACCTGTAAATTAGAAACACAGGCAACTGACGTAATATATTTTCTCAAAATTAAAAACATATACCCTCTACAGCAAAAATGTTATCAATTTAAAAACAAGTAGGTTTGCATATAAATATACAGTCGGAGGATTGTTGATCTAATTATATTAATGGTATATACATGAAAAGGTATGCGAAAAGTATAAAACTGATAGATATATTGTTTGGAGCAGCTGTATCAAGGAAAAATCCGAATTGCTTAAACATGTACAAATTGAAGCAACCAGAACAGTGACAGGGATAATAGTTAATTCTTCTAAAATAATTTATATAGTGAGCTTAATTTGGAAACCTTGCTCTCGAAGGGATAACCATAAACTAATTATATTCTACAAGAATATAAATGGTTTAGCACCACAAGATATGTTAAATTGAATTCAATCATATTTTCTTACTGAACATGCATATAATCATAGATCAAATTTACCACTATATACTTATTACAATAGCTTTGTTTCGCGCGTCTACATGTAAATTATGGAATAATCTTCATGCAGAAAAGAAAATTTCATCAAAGTTATCTTTCTTTTAAATCAAAACTTCAAAAACAAAATATACCTAGAGCCTACAAACCTTTCAGTTAAGACAATAGGAAATATTATTTTACGTCAATTACGGAATAAAGCTAGTAAAGCTTACTTATTTAAGGATTTTTTTTTTATCTGATGTGAGTCGATGTTTATACTGTGGGTCTGAATCTGAAGGAAATGTGATTTTTCCCCTGGATATCCAAGATACACTCAACAAAGAGACGAACTTTTTAAACAACTTATTGACATTAGTGTACCATTTTATATGAACTATATACTTTATGGTAGTTCTGATATTTCATATAATTGTTTCCCATGTTTATACTTATATTAGATCTCCAAAGCGTTTTTGATTCTCTTAAGGTACACTGTTTAAACCTATTTAAGTATTTTACCTGCATTTTTACTTTATATACAGTTCCCTTTTATTTACTGTTCTTTTCAAATGGGCTGGATCATGAAAATCTCAGTCTTATGTTTGTATCTCTGCAGGTATAAATGAAGGTGATATGTTTGTTAATATAGGTGTGAGTGAACAATTCTACCAACGATATGTCATACAATCATATATGATAAATATTCAGATAATTATTTAATATTCAAGTACCTCATGTCTTATATACACATTTAACACGTTTGAATTAAATTAATAATGTAGGTGGCAGTGAAAGGAAGGTCACTCATCTACTCCAACGCTGCTGTATGATCTTCTACTACTCATTTCTATTCAAAAAATGCAATTTACCAATTTATTGACGAAAACAATTACTGTTAGTAAATTTATGATAAATTTTTTGTGATCAAAGCAATTTAGAAACGTTAAAGCAAAATTCTATTGTCATCCTGTACAAAAATTAGGTTGCTAACTTGCTACAGATTCCATGAAGCAGAATTGTTAATGCCTAGAAGAATTTGCGATTTGATGATATTTAGTTACATCAGAAGTTATTCTAACGGAACAAATAAAACACCAAAAATCGGCTTCAAGATATAGTTACTACAGCATTGTTCATGAAAGAGTACAATCATGTTAGCATATCATCATTTTGTAAACTGTTATTGGCTGGATGGGTGTGAATACAAAATTCAGATAGTCACAGTTTTAACAAACTGAGTGGGTGGAAACACAAAAATCTCAATATGACAAACTGTAATTTTTTTTTATTTACACCCACTCAGAAAATTTACAACGAACAATATCAAAGTTTCAATTTACTGGGTGAACGTAAAACCAAAATTAAATAATATGACGTATTGTAATTTTAAAAAAAAAGAGTTTTACGGAATTGAATATTTTAACGTGTAACCATGTATACTAATATTATTAAAAAACATATACTTCTTTAAAAATATATAGATATCACATAAAACATCAATTATACGCGATAAGTTTATTATAAATAAAATAGTTATTACATGTACATATTTAAAGGGATACTATGTAAATTCATAATTATTTAAGTCTCATTTTAACCCCCAACCCCCAACCCCCCCCCCCCCCCCCACGTTGAAAGATGTAAATCTAAAGAATAAATAAATAAAAACTGATAATTTTTAATTAAATAGACTCAAGTTTTAATATTGATTTGTTAGTTTGTGCTTCTTTGCTGTTGAATTTTGAACCGGTTTCATGATCAAAATTCAACGATGCGGGTCAATTTTCAACGGATTAGGGTCTTTATTCAACACCTTTGGTCTCAATATTCAACGTGGAAAAATGACCCCCGGGTCAATTTTCAACTCGGGTCAAAATTCTTCGTTACACCGGGGCCAAGGTATAAATAGCAACCAATCACAAAATGAATGGGAAATTCAATTTTCTTTGCAGCTTTCAGTTCAGAGAAAATATTTTCAAATTAATAGCAATATTCATTAATAAAAAAATATAATTTTTGGTGTGGAAGAAGCTACCAAGACAGCTATCAATTGACGTCAAAATTTTTACAAACAAAAAATTATTAAAAGAGTATTCATAGATGACTACATCAACTATCTCAATGATCTTATCGAATCATTCTATGGTCACCCATCTCCTACAAACATTAAAAACGTCGTTTCTGTACCCACTCCTAAAACCCATCCCTTACCAGAGAGGGTCAAACCAGTCCCTCCAGTATTTACTGCTGGTCAATACAGCAGGGAGGATGTCTCCAAACTACTGGGTAGTGTTAGTGATCTTGACAATAAACCAGAGAACAGAGAGAAGGTCGCCTTTAGAGAGTTGAAACTTACAGAAAAACAGAGGAAACAAGACAAGGGGACATCTGACGAGAAACAAACACTGTCTCTTGCTTCCTCTGTCACCAAGCTCAGGGAATTCAGAGTACCAGGTGTCGACAATATATGTCATATAACGGTTGATATGTCGGGCAAATTCTGGGTGAGTGATAGTAGAGGAATGCTCATCCATATAGATCTACAGGGGAGTCCACCTCTGTTCGCGGAGATGAAAACCAGTGGCAGTTATGAAGGTTTCCACACAACTACACGGGACGGGGAGATGATTTATACGGAAGTAAATGACAAAGTCGTCAAGAGGATAGCAGTGGATAACACAATTACTGAATTCACCAACACGGGATACTGGACACCGCTTGGCATACACTCCTCCCACATCAACGGGGACATACTGGTGGGGATGGTTAAGAAGGGAGTAGGGGCAAAAGTCACTAGATACACCAAGACAGGGAAAGCAATACAGAACATAGAGAAGAGCTTAGGAGGCAAGGACCTTTACAAATATCCACACTTTGTCACAGAAAACATCAATGGTGATATCTGTACATCAGACTTTGACCAGAAAGCTGTAGTGGTGGTGAATGAATCGGGACAAAACAGGTTCTCCTACTTGGGCCAAGACAACCTTAGTCCCTATGCCATATGTACTGATCTCCTCGGTCACATCCTGGTATGTGATGGTTACAGTCTAACGGTTCTTGTACTAGACAAGGACTGTCGGCTTTTGTCTGTATCAGGGGATAAGCTCTACTGTAATGTTGCAGTGTGTGTAGATAAAGAGAGCAATCTCCTTGTTGGGCAAGGGAACAACCTTGTGTCTGTATTCAAGTATCTAGAGTGAAAATATACGATCATGGTGATATATATACGTCAATAACAAAATGCTTTCGTTGGTGTTTCATACATTCATACAGGTATGAAGGTAGCTCACATTGCAGAAAGATAAATAATCCACAACAGCCATTTTTTTATATACATGAATGTTGTCATGGTAACTACAGTCTAATATTCAGATGGCAGTCCGTGCAAGTCCGTGAAGTTCGTGCTCAGCCTTTCAATGTAGCTTTATAGTTTCGATCGATCAAGAAATAATCCACGCAATTTGATGCTAGAAGTACCATTTAGACATAATTAATGAACGATATTAGAAGTTATTTATTTAGACTAAGTTAGACATTTTATTAGCTAAAATGCATTTCAAATTAGTTTTAAATTTTAAGAAGGAAAACGTACATTCATATTCAGGGACTGATCGTGTTACTGGATCGTGTAGATTTCAGTGAATCTTGTCAGTATCCAAATGAACTATGGAATCGACTTTCCTAACAGATGAAAAAATACCTACCAGTAGTTGATGTAAATAGATGTATTATAGATAAGTTTGGAAATAAAATACAGTATCTAAATCATCTCATTTTTCAATTTTTAAAAACGAGTTCCAAAAACTCGCAAACAAACGAGTAACCTTTAGACCACATCGCTCACTTGAGCGACAATGACCAATCGTAACCCACTCCGCTTTACACTGTGGAAATACTATGCATATATCGCATTTTATGGACATGGCCTGTTGCAAATCAAATTTTACCGTTTCAAACGGACCCGTTTGTCAGTTTTTCTGTAGATGTGCAAATTGGTCTTCGTGCGTTATACGTCATGAACGTCCCGTCAACAATCATACACTTGTATAGAAAACTACAAGGCCAGTTGTTACCATTTCTGGTTTCAAGCATCTCTTGGATAAGAGGAATCTCTAAATTGTGAAAATTATTATCTTACCACCCCGGCGCCTCATGGGCGGGGCATAATATGCAGAAAATGTGCAAAATTTTAAAGATCTTCTTTCCTACTCCCACACAAGTGGAAAAAAGTAAGTGCACTGGCATGATATCGATGTGAAGCCTTATACCAAAATTGTGAAGTACTTGGGCCCCGAGTCAAGGGTTCAGACCCTAGGGCGGGGCCAATATTGCCAATGGTCAACTTGTATTAATTCAGAATATCTACCGACTTTATGCACAGAATTCTATACATTCATTTCTCGATGCATGTTTCCTGAATGTATGCCAAATTAGAGGTTACAGACTCCTTTTTATAAAACCATTACCTAGGTTTTAAAAAATTATTAAAATTTTAAATAATTATCTTTTTATAGTAAAAAAAAATTTCCTATCTAATACGGTGTGGGCTAAATAATGGGAAAAGGGCACTTTACCTTTATAGATAAGCAAGAGGCCCATTACCCCACATTGCCCACCTGAACAACAGTTCCTTGTATCAAAATGATATTAGGTTTTTTTTTTTTAAATTACCAATATATTTCTATGCAAAACTGTAAGCACCCCTTGGGGTCCCAGTATTCGTCTGGGGGTCACAATTTTAACAATTAGAATCTACATCATCTTAGGATACTTACTTTGAATTTCACAAATTGTAGCATTGTAGTTCTTGAAAAGAAGATTTTAAACAATTTCCCCTCTATATTTCTAAATTAAACTTTTAACCCCTCTTGGGGCCTCAGTAATAGTCCGGCCATCAAGATTTTCACTCTCTACCATCGGCTCATACATTCACTGTCTGAAGAGAGGAACGAACGACAACTCTGCATGGGAGATTGCAAGATTTTAACAATATCGAATCAACATCATCTTAGGATGCTTGCATTGAATTTCACAATTGTAGCATTGTAGTTCATTTTAAATATTTTCCCTATATATCTCTATGTAAAAACCAGGGTTGGTCCGTGAGTCACAATTTTAACAATTTAGAATCTACATTATTTGAGGATGCTTGCATAGTAATATCACAAATTGTAGCATTGTAGTTCTTGAGAAGAATTTTATTAAACACTTTCCCTATATATTTCTATGTTAAACTTTTAACCCCTATTTGGGCCCCAGTATTGGTCATGATTTTAACAATTTAAAATATTCATTTGATATACAAGCTTTAGTGTAAATTTTGGAATTTCTAGTGCAGTGATTCTTTAGAATATTTTTAAAGACATGCACCCTATTTTCACTGTTTCGCAATTATCTCCCTTTTAAAATGGGATTTGATCTTTATTTTAACAAGTTAGAATCCCCTTCCCATATAGATGCGTTATACCAGGTTTGACAGACAGAGGGACGGTAGATAGACAACAGGTGATTAGAAAAGCTCACTTGAACCTTCGGAAAAACTAGTACCTGAAATTTCAATTTTTACCAGGTCTTCTGTATACAAGATGTGTTTAAGTATTTGGCTTCGAGGTGGGAAAAAAAACACACAAATGATATACAAAATGTATTCTATCAATATGCCTTGCAAGTAGCCAAAAAAACATGCTTTTACTGTCACAGGCAGGAACATGATAAGTTTCTATTTCACTTTAACAGAAATGTTCAAATCAACATCAATATATCAACCACTACAGTTTGACAATTTTAATGTAACTCAAACCAATAAGTAAATACATTTTCACCTTTGTATGATTAATTTTATTAGCAATTTATATACAACAACATGACAGTTTAGATTTCAAATTCCGGCGAACTAAGAGTGGTCTGAGTAACACTGGGCGAGTTCTCGGAGCTGTTGAAGGACCCCTCTCGGATCCGCCCCAGTGGATCTTTCTCAGGCCGGTCATGTTTGTGCTTGTGTTTATGTTTGTGCTTGTTTTTCTTCTTCTTCTTTTTGGCTTTGTGTGCTTTAGAGTCTGTAGCAGACGACATGTCTGTTGCCGAAGCAGAAGAAGGCAACAGTCCAGCAAAGGAGAGAGGAGCACTAGATTCTGTGTAAAAAATAAGGAAAATAGGTGAATTAAATTACCATGCCAATACCTTGAATGTCACATTTCCTAAATCATTAAAAACATTTTACATTAGTTGCTGGGTTTTTTTACCCGGTATTTTAATATACAGTGTATTGTTCCATGGAAAATGATGAACTTCATACACAAATTGATAAAGAATCCTTCAACCCCAATTATTATCTCCCCAATTTTATAACAAAAAAATAAATCATTAACAAAGATAATGTATAAAACAATCATGCCATTAGACATTCCTTTTTCTCCTTACCTGACCCCACGGCAGTGGTTGTGGGTGATGAAGACCCTTCACTGAGTCTGGAGGACGTATCCATGGTTACAGATAACTGGGGCTCTGGAGCAGGATGCTCTTGTTTTACCTTCAAAAATGTCAAAGTTAACTGTATTATTATGAGATTATAGGTTTTATGATATGTTTCTATGATAAACTCAAAGCTCTTCTTTTTTACAACATCAAACAAGAAAAAGGAGTTGGAGTCTCAATCAGAAACTGAATCAATGTATCAAATGGTATGGTAACAAAACTTTTCAACATATATGGCAAATAAGATAAATGCACCCGTTTTTCTGTATCATTCATGAATGAATGCTGAAAAAAGATGTACTTCAGCTTATTTAAAACAATATAAAGCTACACGTGATTAAAACAATTTCCTTTGTTATAAGTAAAGAAATTTGAATTTTGCAATGCTAGAATATAATTGTGTACATTGTACAATCAAATACCCTTGGATACAAAAGAATACATTAAACTCTACTAATGTAAGTTTTCATATAGACTACAGACTGACAGAGGGAAATAATACCAGGCATTTTTTTCTAGATAACTGGTCAATACAATGCCAAAATTGGAGCAACATGAAATATAGTACCCCAACAAATTTGAGAAATTCAGCAGCGTATGCCGACGTTGCAGAAGAAGGCGTGACCGGTGTTTTTGTCACGGTGACTTCCTGAGTCCCAGAGGCCTTTGAGGGCTCAGTTACCTGGGGTTCCTCAAGGGTTTCTGATTCCATCTGTTCAATGCAGAAAGAAACAATACCTGTGCAATCAGTGTTAGTTGTGCATTCTAACATGTAACAGAATTTTTTTTAAGCACTTACAAAACTTATTATTGCCTACTAAATTGATTTTTACTGTCTGATTACAGCTATTTTTTTTTTAGGTTTTCCACAATGTAAAATACTGTATACAGGGAAATATTCGCCCCCATTTTATTTTTCGCCTCGTTGTCGGCGGGCGAATTTAAGACTAGACATATTCTGATGTCTTCAATTATTTCTCTTTAAACACAACTGTGTCTGGGCGAATTCAATACGGGGCGAAACTGCTTGCAAGTGTAGAAGGGCAAAAATTACATGGTGCAATATCAACCCTGTATACAGTATTGACTTATCTTAGATATCAAGGTGATCAGTTTTACTGTATACCTAACTTATTGAAATTGAACTATTCATGCAAGTTTTCAGATAAACATTTATTCTATTATCAAATTCAATAATTCGAATCCTCAGCTATTACTTGTTTATAATACAATATACTTTGCTAAAACATTACTTTTCTCAACATTCTTTACTTAGATTCAAAACTACCCGGTAATTGAATATAGAGTGTATTTGTAGTGCATATGTATATTTACAGTAGATAAACAAAATTTTATTTGCAAATAAGAGAATTGAAGTAGGTTTGCAAGAACCTTGTAATTGTAAACATATTTCTGCCAGGAACAAGTCCTTTCATGAAAAAATTGCATGTGGTTTATATTGTTAACCAGATCATTTTATCAGTTTATCACTTCAGCATAAAGTTATCATGAATACAAGTAAGATAATAGTTCCTTATGTGTAATTATGTCAAGAATGAATGTTATGAACAAATTATCTAATTGAAATGAAATAAAGTGATAGTTTTTTATCAAAGATAGTAAAGATGTTCAAATAAGAGCAGAGAATTAGTGAGTAAATCAAACTTTTGGTTATAAATAATCATTCAGTGTTCACACAACTCAGAAAATCAGACACTCTGGAACTAACTACAATACATCACATCTCTATTAATACTCATAAAGGCCACAGTTTTAAATACCTTCAGTTTCAGCCTCTTGGACTGGGATGCACTGTCTTCATTGAAGATTCCCAAGGGGCAGGTCTCAGGGACACTTCCTATGGACAGGACCAAGGGTGGTGGCAGCTCTGTGGGGGGAGGAGACTTTCTCTTGAGGGAAGGTTCCTCCCCGCCAATGTCCGTAACGTCGATGTCGGCCTCAGTGTCCACCTGAGAACTCTCACCTTCCTCCATTCCCACCTCTTCATCCTCTTCTTCATCATCAAACATTTCCTGCCACACAGAATGGGTTCATCAGATTTTAACCCTTACTAGCTGTATTGCTTACATTTTACTTTAAACTTTCATTCACAAGTAATTTTATGCATATAAGCCATCTATCGTACATATTAGACAAACACAAAGTAGATAAAGGAAATGCAGATACAATGTGTGATAAATAGAGAGAGAGGGGGAACTAACCTCCATTTCATCAGGAACATAAGCAGGATTCATCTTATTCTTTCTGTCTTTTAAACTCAGAACAACCATGTTCTATAAAATAGAGAAAAGAGACATGTTTTGTAATTCTGAATTTCAATGCTAATACATGTACATATACTACCATTTATTTGAGTTTGGATCCCTTCAGGAGCTACTCAGTTACTTACATCAGGTATGGGCAGACAAGATGGGCGTGTACGTCCATACAAAGTGAAATAAACATCTGCCGCATCACAACGCAGCCTACTGTCATACGAAAATGTGCAGCTAAAAATGAAAAATAATATCATGAAAGAATAATTGTAAAATGAAAAACGTGCATCATACTCTGCCCTCATCGAAACCAAGTCACACAAACATGATCTTACTTCATCATTTTCCACAAGCGTTCCACTAATCCCTCCGTGTGGAGAGCACTTGTTTCCATTCTTCTGAAGGGAGGATTCAGGACCAGCTGTTGTAGAGCATAGTGTCTGAAAGAGAGTCCACAGTGGAATGACAGCTATCTCTCATCAACAAATACATTAATTGAATGTTTAACAATAGCACTATGATAACATCAAATACTGTACTAATATTCAGGTACCTCACATAGAGATCTGGATCTGTTTCTACCAAGTTCAGAATCCAGTACATGTCCTCTGGTCTAGATTCAGCTGAAAATGATAAATGCAGTATGCACCTAGGTTATTAAATCATCCCATAGCATTCAAAGAAAATTGTGACTATTTATTTATAGAGTGGTATCAAAGGAAAATCAAGAAGGAAAACTGCACCAGTACATGTAGAAAATTGATGCAAACGTTTTCCTTCTGTCTTTATCCACAGGATAAAAATATACAATTCACTGCTGATTATTTGAAATTGATCTTCCAAGAATGGAAAGAATTAATGTTGAACAGATGAATATTTGACATAAATACTTGTTTCAATGGTTGATCATAAAATTGTTGACACAAGTATTAAAAAAATTTCAACCAACCAACATAAAGTGTCATTATTTTATCAATAAATTGCAATATGAAATAATAACTAAATCCACTCAGTTCATATTAGTTTCCCTTCAAAGCAATGACAGGAATGATTGACTTCATGTTCCACTCGTGAGAAATAAATAAGCCTTAAAATTGTGAGTTACGAGAACAAACTTACTTTTTATAAAGTCGACTATAGCATCAATGGCCGCTAGTCGAATGTCCCTGAATACTCCATGCTGGGCATAGCTTTTAAAGAACTCCACTTCACTTGGCAAATGTCCAAACTTCTGCAGTGTTCTGATGGCACTAAGACAGCTGTAAAACAACATCAAGATAGCAAGTTAACAACTAGATAACTTTAGAACAGTTATTGAATGAAAGGAGTGAATGTGACACATCTAGATATGATGAAAAAATATATATTCTTCCATACAAATATTACATAGATTTAATCATTTCCTTCATCAATTCCTTAAAAAAAGAGACATCATTAATATTACACACCTGACAGTAACTGTGTGCCTGTAACATGGCAGTAACTTTTCCAGGTTCAGATAACGAGTAATTTCCTCCAGTATCTGCTTTGTCTCCGCTGACAAATTGTCAGCAGTAGGGCCCTGCCTGGTGAGGAGAACAGAAAACAAGTTACAACTGCGTAAGATTGCCATCTGCTTGTGTCAAGTCGTGTTCATGTTTTTCTCAGTGCAATATCCTGCATCATAACACGCTCTTTAGTGTTCAGAGGTAAGAAATGTGTATTTGAATGAAGAGACTGACACCTACCCTGGCGTACTCATGAGAGTGATGGCTGGGGTCACTGTCTTAGACACTGCCTCCACTAGAGCAGCTCTGTAGTAGTTGTCAGAGAACTGAAACAATCGTAAATAACATTTTGTTAACAAACAAAAAAAACCCAAGAACATTCTTCATACAACAACACATTGATTTAACATACATAACAATATATGTGTAACTGATACCTTATTCCAACATTTTTTCTGTTTACTATATTCATCTTGATAGCAAGAGAAAAAAAAAATTAAATTAAGAAATTATACGACAAAGTTTTCACAAGTATTATACTCCAAAGCCCTTGACCTTTCAATACTTTTATCACTTGATAGAGATACATAACTTTATGAATCTTTTATTTGGGTGGGGGCGGGGTGGGGAGGGGGGGACTAGTAAGTTACCTTGTTTCTGCTGTTGTCATTATATTTAAACAGTTCCATGATGAATTTGAACACTTCAGGTGGACAGATGGTATGAATGTTTCTCAATAGGGCCATGGCATTTGGTATAGTCTATAGAATAAATGATATAACACATTATTATATATGACATTAAGCTATAATCTATTCATAATCCTTAGTTAGGTACAACAATGTGATGTGAAACCCAAAGAAAGAATAACTTGATATTGACTTTAATGCTTACCTTCAAAAGGAAGTAATTTTGAAAGTTTGAGAAGTTGTTTTGTCTGATGATGGCTGGACAGGAATGAGATCCAAACATTTTCCTAAAGATGGTCATCATAGCTGGGGGTCCTGCCCACACACCCACCATAGAGTTGGCCACCTACAAAAAAATTAAAATTACGGTAAGTCAAGCAGTTTCTATTCACCACCTATTATATGAAAAAGAATAAGGCATAATTGATTATAAATAAAAAGTATAAAAGAGCATTGTTTCCTATGTATCAATAAAAAATAACTTATACGTATTTGTGAAAACATGAAATAAACACAATTTATTTGTTCGTAATACACACAAGATAAAGAAGTTCAGATGTTTTTACAATTTCTATTAGACTTTTCATAAAAATATTTTATAAATTCAAAACTTATTTAAAATTTTCAAGCAAAAAGACAAGCTTGTACAAAATTGTACTGGCATAGGTTTTCTGGGTTTTTTTTCTTTCTGAGGGCTGCAAATTTTTGACTCTTCAAAAAAGGGCAAGGTTGAGGACAGTAAGTTTTTGCTTGTTGACCTTGGCCAGACAATGAGCTGCCTCCATCCTGATCCTGTAGAAGCAGTGGTCATCCTCCAGTATGTCTGTCAGTGCCCGCCTAGTCCCTGCTGTAGGGTAGTTCTCTAGTGCGCGGATGGCCTGTCAAAGTAGCAAACACCACCATGAAAATCTCTCATTCATTCCAATCATACTAGGTTGTTTGTTGTACAAAAAACGTACAATTTTATTATTTCCTTATTTTCTTTAAGTAGAAATGATATTCTTTTGTTTTACTTTGACCGAAAATAGGGTATTGATCAATGCATCATTTAAAACACCTTCTTTAAAGCAAAATGTAACATGTAATTCCCGGCTAATAAAGTACAATGACCTTTTCAAGGAAATAAATGCAAATTGATAAATAAGGTTTTCCATTATTACTTCTCTTTGGGCGACAATGTCCCTCTCGTATCTGAGCTGGTATTGCCACATGTAGTCTGGTTGTTCCCAGGTCACATGACTTAACAAGTTCATGTCAGGGTCAACTCGTAGCCACAAAACAGGCGAGTCAGCACTTAAACAAACCAAAAAAGCAGCAGTTAATTACTATGCTCTATAAAGTATTAATACATGTATTGTTAACTCTTGACCTTTCTTAACTGGAGTACTCTTTCTGTAGCAATGCTCTGATGGATCTTTATATCTGATGCTAAGCTTTTATATTTCATGGTAACCCCAAACATATAAATGTACCAGCTTACTGAATTCAGTACACAAAGATTTTAGTACAAATCTATCATACAACTGATTTAGTATCCTTTCAGTCTGCATTGTCTGTACACAATGTGAACTGAAATACTCCAGAGTGATGTATAGCTGGGGCTGCAGAGAATTCAATACTTAAATTGAATCCAAGATAATCTGAACTCAGGCTACTGAGTCTGCTAAAGTTTTCTAGACACCATGCACAGAAAATACAGGAAATACAAAATTCAGTTTATTAATTTCTTTTCTTTCATTTTATGAAAAAAAAAGAACAGATTAAGATTTTGATATATAACAAAAAAATCTGATTCATTCCTTGCACTGACCCCTATTCAATTTGCCTTGCCAAACAGTCTGCCTAAAGCCTGCTCCTTTTATTTCACTTTGTTTACCTATTTCACTTTGTTTACCATACATGAAATACCTGTCGTTGAGGCTGGCTTTAGTCGGACTGTCTTGTTTAAAATTATGTACCTGTACAATTGTATCATATATTCTAAAACAATTTGGGTCAGATTTCAACTTATACTGGTATGCATCAGGTACCATTTCATTCAGGGTTTTTTTTTGCACAATCATTCAGGTGTTTACATTTTCATCAAACCCTGACCAATTTTGAACAAACATACATGGTACAAGAGGGAAATTAATTTAAGTGTTCTATTCAAGGTGACAAAGAATTTTAAATCTAAGTATAGCAATGTAACCAGGAAGTAAATTATGCAAATTTCCCAGAGTCGCTTCCAAATTTCTGAGGTGTGACACCTGCTGATTTGACTCCAAGGTAGCATTTAAACTTAATTCCATCATATAATATTGCATGATAGGAAAAGAAAACATTAATTTATTTTGGCAAAGAAGAAAACTTGATGGTTAAAAAGTCTTTAATCCTGAATTTTGTTTTTGATTTCAGTTCTGGATTAATTACCTCCAATTTCTTTGTAATGAATGAGATTTTTTTAAAAATTGGTCATTAATTTTTACATACCATAGGACCATTAGTTATGAGATACTTATTATTCAGAAAAGTTGAATTGATTTCATTAATATGATGATGCTGCATGTCTAAACTGTTGGGTTAAAAAGAAAAGGGCGAGTTAAGAATTCTAAAAAAGCAAAGCAAAATCATATTTTGTGATGGTCAGTCATTAATGTAAAGGGATATTTTACATTTCAGATGGCTTTATCCAAATCCCAAATATCACTCACAGTTGAGCATCATTTGAACTGTGGCACTGAAGACTATGAGAAGAACTGTCAGTTTCACTGCAATAATTGTCACCAACCAATGTGTGAACAATGCAGAGATGAACATCAGAGGAGTCCAATTACCAAGAACCATGAAGTGGCAATTAACCAAAAACTTCCAGTACAGAAATGCAAGATCCACCCCTCAACGGACACAGATCTTTTCTGTGAGGAATGTCAGATCCCCCTTTGCACTAAATGCGCAGCCACACAAGGTCATTGCGCCCATCTGCTAATTGATTTGGAAAAAATCTACACTGAAAAGATTTTGCTTTGTCAAAAGAAAATAGCAAAGATTCAAAACTATTTGCAGCCATCTTCACAAGGTTTGCAAAGAGAAATTGCTGAAGATATCACAGAAATCAAACAGAGAATGAACGCCATTAGGACATCTATAGAGGAGGAAGCGAAGTCTATCAAAGAACTGGTAGATGCAGTCACATTGGATAAAATAGAACAAGTCAACAAAATAGAAGAGTCTTTATTAGAAACATTGAACAGTCAAAGAGAAACAATGGATGACTACACTCACTACCTCAATGGTGTAATCAAAACACTCTATGGCTACATCAAGTCTTCTTCTTCAAGCTTAGAAAAACTAATCTCTTTGGACACCTCAAATAACCTTACAATCCAGCCAATACCTGAGACCACCAAACCAATCCTTCCTGTATTTACTGCTGGTCAATACAGCAAGGAGGATGTCACCAAACTACTGGGTAGGGTAACTGTTCCGGACACAAAACCAGTGAACAGAGAAATAAAACCCATGGAGATTGCCTCTACACAACTGAAATCTAAACAGTGGAAAGAAGACGAAGAGAAATCTGACATGTCTTCTGCTGTCACCAAGGTCATGGATTACACAGTGCCAGAAGTTGATAGTGTACATAATGTTTCATTAGGTAAATCAGGTACAGTCTGGGGCAGTGATTATCATGGCAACCTTGTCAAAACAGATATACTGGGGAATCAGCTACAGAAGATACAAACCAGTGGTGGATATGGCTACCACACAGTCACACAGGACGGGGATCTGATCTATACAGACAGAAAGAACAAAGTCATCAATAGGATAACAGTGGATAATACAATCACTGAATTCATTAAAACAGGAGACTGGGAACCTATCAGTATACACTCCTCCCACATTAACGGGGACATACTGGTGGGGATGATAAAGAATAGAGAGGCTAAAGTCACAAGGTACAGCAAGACAGGGAAAGAATTAGAGAGGGACTTCATAGGACAGGGACTGTATGGTGATCCACACTACATCACAGAAAACATCAATGGTGATATCTGTACATCAGACTTGGACAAACGAGCTGTAGTGGTGGTCAATAAATCTGGACAACATAGGTTCTCCTACACAGGTCAGGGGTCAGAGTTTTGCCCCTATGGTATCTGCACCGATATCCTTGGTCACATCCTGGTGTGCGATATAAGGAGCGATACAGTTTATCTTCTGAAGGAAGACGGTCAGTTCTTGTCTCTACTACTCACAGCACAGCAAGGGGTAAAATGTCCCCGTGGTCTGTGTGTGGATGACAAGAACAATCTCCATGTGGGACAATGGAACACAAACACAGTGACAGTGTACAAGTATCTACAGTGATCATTACATATTTTAGACTTGGACTGTTATTAATTTTGTTTAAAACTTCTAAAACAACTAATACTAATTTGCTTCCAAATTAATCTTAACCTTTCAGAGGAATTTGTTTCTAAGTGTTCAGTGTAACCCACGTAATATCGTATACTGTAGATTGAATTTCCAAATTAAATGAAAGAATTCAATATCCACGTAAAATCACAAGAAGAAACTTTTGTGGATTTTAAAATCTTGTTTTCATTTTTCAGAAAGTTTTGAATGATAGGAAATTATAACAAAAAATTTTATTTTCCTGCGATTTTATACAAAAAAGCAGAAGCTTGAAATTGATCTAAACAAGTGCTGAAAATCCAAGTGGGACACACAAAAAGACAGCTGGACAGAAGACAGAATAAATATGTCAACATAAGACTTACTCCATAGCACTAAGGTCCATGTCTACCTCCTCCCCAGTCATCAGCGGAATCTTCTTCTTCTTGTTCCTAATACATAGAAAAAAAATAACTGTTGTAAGACAAACTCAAACTTAGATACATGTGTAAAAAACAATTACCGGTATATAAAAGAACAAAATGTTTTTTTAAAAATCAAACTTAGATACAGAAGTGACCTGTAAAAGGTATTTCTTTTTGTCCATGAAACCACAAAATTTCAAACTACATGTAACATTTTGCATCTCTTCAAGCAAAATGATCAACAGCTATTTTTTTCATTGTTAACGTATTTTTTTTTCAATCAGCCCCTAAAGTACATGTACCAATACTGACTTCTGCTGGCAATTGAATTGTTTTTTAATCCTATTGGTATGTGAAACTAACTGACTGTTCATAATGCACAATGCACCTCAATAATAGCATCATTCACATTTTCAACTTGTATTAATCATTTTGCAGATTGGGACTGTTGCTTTCATTAAATTTTCAGATTTTGTCAAGAAACTAGCATGTTAAAATATTCTAATAAAATATATAATACATTTCCATGTTTGACTCTCAAATCTTTTTTACTTTATTTCTTTCATGGTTTTCTTTATTTTATGAAATTATTTTTGAAATATCTGAAGAATACATGCAAAATATGTAACAAATCAATACATAAAACAAATTTCCAAAATGTGAAGGCAGTGAACAAAACCTGAAAGTAAAGATAACCATTTTGTTTACCTCCTAGAAAATGCCCACATAGGATCTACATTTTCAGATCTGAAATCACCAAACTTAAGTTACAAAATTTTACAACATTTTTTATACCTTTAGTACATTTATGTACATGTAGCACAGTGAAAATATTTAGATAAAAAATACCTTCTGCATTTAGAATGGCAGGTGATGTCAAACTTGGTCTTGTTTTCTTCTATTTTAAAGTTGTGATTAAACGACCCATCCAGTTCCTGAATGGTTACTGTCAGTGGCCCCTGGAATAGAAAAAACAAACCCTAAATGTCATTGCTGAAGTGGAAAAATATTTTAATTCATTCAATCTGATTTCAACTACAAATGAATCTATTTTGATTTTTAATATATAAATCAGTGTCTCCATATCTTAGAGAAATCCAACTAAAACATTTTTAAATATAAAAAATCAATACAAAATTAAGTTGCCTCCCATTACTATGACCTTGTATACAATGTCAAGACAGAATTAAACATTGATAATATTTATGTTTATGAAAAAAAAACTGAGGAGAGTATGTCATAGATGCTTATACATAAACAGTAAGTTTTGCAACATACATGTGTGCATTGCACATGTACACTGTACTACATTTTATAAGGCAAATCACAATTTTGGAAAAAGAATACATATGCTTGATACCTATGTATTTCTTCTTAAGTTTAGAAGATGAAATTCACTAAATGTACAATAACAAGCTTTGGAGGAGGATTTCGTGTGTGTGTGTTCTATTTTTGCTCAAATTGTAAGCTTGTTCTGCATACTTACCACATATTTCAAGGCCCCTTTAGCTCCAAGGTCCTGTTTCAACTCCAGCTCAACGACATTTCTTTTCCTGTTGAACACAAAGTTTCCGAAAAACCTGGCACACCCACTCTGTGAGCTGATTCTTATGTAAGGAGTCTGAGCACTTGTACACTGTATGTTTTAGTTCACTGTTACTGATAATCATTCAGCCTACTGAGTATACATTATATCTGGGGAGTGAAATTTTTGTACTTCATGCTATTTACAGTGTCTAGAAATATAATTATCTTTACATGCATTCACAATTATGAAATTAAAAAAAATCTTAAATCATGATTTTGGGGTAATTTTCATGTCATGGTACTTCAATATTTGTTAGTAAATTTCATCAGTAAATCATAGATTGGGGATTAAAACATGACAAAATTAGTATTAAATCCATTGCCATACGATATGCATGTGATTTTTCTGCTTACACAAAGGATACACCCATAATTCGAGGAAAGGGCTGATGTCTTTCCCTGTGACTGTTGAGATGATTTTAAGAAACTGAAACAGAAAAGACACAGTATTATCCTATTAAATGTTATGTCAATCAAAATGCACAGATCATCCAGAACTTCCCCATTTTTCCATCTTGCATATTGAATGTGATGTTTTCATTCTTCCAATGCATGATGCCAACATTTTATAAAATCAGGGTAGATTACATTATACATATCAGTAACAGTGTCTATTTTTTTGACTAACCCATTCCAACACTCAGCTATCTTCCCAAATCATGTTAATTTAAATGATTCACTGTATACCATCATTGAGATTTGCAAACCACAAAACAACTTACTGATGAAGTTGACAGAAGCAGGTTCCCCCATGTGTTGGCCCCCACCTTCTGTGAAGCCCCAGTTGTGGCCAGAGCTACAAGCTTGTTGACAACCTAAAACACAATATGTGTACATTCAAAATCAATTCACGGATGAAGATGCATCATTGTTCATCTCTGCATAAACTTACATGTACTCTGAAATACATATACTAGTTCAGGTTAATAATTTCATAGGGGTTATTTCTGACCTCTTTACATAAATGTATCAGTACCAGTATGTAATGGTAAAACAAATATTCAATGATGTGATTGGTAGAGAAAGAAAAATGCGAAAATCAGTCATACAGGGGTCTGTACTGATCTCTTAAATGACCATTTTGACTTTTAAATCCACTAAAATCAGTGTTTCACTGAAAAATCACATCCCTGAATAATGAAATGCATCTATATCACAAGGCCAAAGAAAGACATGGTGTATAGGTAAGGACTAAGCAAGAATATCGTTTTCTGATTTCCTTTTAAAATAAAACACTCATTACGTAAGTACAGTACCTGGATAAGCAGCTGTTCACCAATCCTCTGCTCCAACATCCGCATCACCAGGAAACACTTGGATCGAAAGGCCTCCATGTAACGAGGGGACACCGTGTGGGGGCTTTTGATGGAGAAATGATGATTGGAGTCTCGTTTTGTGGGATCTAGCACAATTCCTCCCACTCTGTTCTCATAATCTTGGACGTCTTTCAAATACTATTAAATCCCAAAATGCACATAGTAATACATGAACCAACAAAATAGAGACAATCAAGAGAAGGAAAAATTAATTTTTGTTAAGATGTGCTAATTATATTAAAATATCTTAAACCATACATTTCCCCTTCAATTTAAAGCCATTACATTGTATTTACATTTGAAATTCTGAATCTGTATTCATTATTTCCGAATGTTTTCTTGATAAAGAGACCACACAGATATCCTGAGATTCCCATCGGCAGCCATGCATCTGACCTATAAATAAAAAAAATATTGTTTCAATATCATTAAATTTTACATGTACATGTATTTTAAGGTCATCACAATACTAATCACAATTTTCATTTGAGTAACATATCACAATTGAGTGAAGATCAAAAATTCACTCAATATAAGTCAATTTCCATATAGTTTTAGTGCATAAAGATCCATGGAGACAACAAAATCAGAGTATGTAATACATGTTAATTACAGTTCAGTATTGCAATGAGCATGGACTGATATGCTACCTTCTTTCAATACAAATTGCAGATATATAATCAAAAGCCAGAAGCTAACTGTCGTATACTTTCATTTGGGTTTGTCTATCCTG
The DNA here is from genome assembly GCF_963853765.1 of Magallana gigas. Classification (NCBI taxonomy): domain Eukaryota; kingdom Metazoa; phylum Mollusca; class Bivalvia; order Ostreida; family Ostreidae; genus Magallana; species Magallana gigas. Next base: position 25,265,133 of record NC_088859.1, read on the forward strand.
ATTAATTCATGAGTATGGTAGCATGTTGCAAGTACAGATGATGTTACAAAAAGAATAAAGAGACTTTCAGTAATCCATCAGGCACTTTGTGCTATTCTTTATAGATTACTTAACCAAACCATACCAGGTCTGCATGGCGATGAACGTTCCAAAGAACTGTTTGGCGACTGCCTCAGCCAGGACGGTGCGTGTTGAAATGGTCTGGTCTATGATTCTGTTGGAGTGTAACAGGTTCGTACTGAAATAATAAATCAAGACTTAAATAGTCTTCCCATAAACAATACATCTACTCATGCAGAAATTACATATTTTTGAAAAACAGGAGAAAATATTCAATGCATTCTTCAAGTTTCTCTAATAAATAAAATCACCCAAAAATAATACAGTAAAGTATACTATATATCAGAAAATCTTTGCTCCCATTATATTTTTGCCCCTTTTGGCCTCATTGTCAGCAGGCAAGTTTAAACTGGGCAAATTCAAAGGTCTTCCACCACCAGATCAATTGACATGGGCGATGAATTTGCTTATCCACTGCTACTTTGACTTGAAACAAACCTATTACCTCAGAACAGACATGGTGGCATAAGACGTTGACTCCACATAGGCCTCGTCCACAAACACATGTTTATAACAGGTGTACGGGTATCTACTGGACAGCAGCTCCTCATAAAACTCAAAGGCCTGGGGGTGAGGAAACAGTTATTCATTTAATATTGCCTGTATGACTCAAAAGACTCAAATTTTTTAAAAGGATTAAAGAGGAACGGTCACAAGAAAGGTTTTTCAAATGCTCCATCATTGTCAAATTTCAAGAGGGAGGGAGATACAGAGTTCAAATATCTCTGAGCATGGATATTTACCTGATGAATGTAGTTAGTTGTATGTTTCAGAATCTCAGTCAGGTGGGGCAAACAAAAGTGGGTCACTTCATGCATGTTAGGGTCCACATGGATTTCAAATGGCCTACATACAAAGAATATTGTAAGAAATACCAGGTATATGAAACATTTTATCATACCCTGCTTGGTCAGGATTAAACTTAATCATAACCTTTATTTGTAAAAGCTTTATCAACTTTATTAACTTGTTTGTTTCACCAACATGAGCACTACATGTCCTGCAATATCTACATGTATTATACTTTTAAGCATATACGGTACATGTACATTGAGTGCATAATTAGGTATATTCATAAAAATCTCCTAAAAATGTGTTCGGTATAAAACTTGTTCAAACCAAATTTTCTAATAACTGAGCTATATATTCTGTATTTACCCAACTGCCATTCCAATGTTGGGAGCGGAGGTGGGAATAGACAGGAAGTAGTGGAATGTCTTCCGCTTTTTGTCTGGAGTTGATATCACCTCGATGAGGTCCCCACAGGTCACCGCTGTCAGTTCATTGTCTACTGTCACCTCAATCTTCCAGGTGCAGGGCTCTGAATAGGTGTCCAGACAGGGAAACCATAATCTAGTCAATAAATGTTGATTAATCAATAATAAATCCAGAACGTTTGATTATCAAATGTGCAAGTTTTGAATTCCTTTGCTGATGCTACCATATTTTGATTTTCATTTAACATGTACCAGTACTTGAGTTTTTTTTGTTGAAATTATAAAGTCATGTGAATGTAACTTGAATATAGTGCATGGAAATACCTGGAGCAGTTATTGAGACCAGCAGTAAATACATGTGCTGCGTTTTCATGTGCAGGTCCAGGTAAATCAGGTACAACAAAATGTAAACCCCCTTTAGGGTTCTCTAATGAAAACTCAATGCACAAGCGGAAGGGGCGTAACTCTATAAAAAAAATAACCATGTATAACATCACATGCATGATGCGATAAATCCAAAAATATTTTCACAAATGTGGATAATCTTAGAGAAACATTAATATCTTAATCATTTTAATTACCCGCAATATTCAGGTACATTTCTGGGGGCAAGCGAACTGTGATTTCTCCATTTCCATTGTCAGGGTCTACTGCTGACATGGCCGAAAAATGGCAGTGTTGAAAGTAATCCAGATTTCTCCTGAAAGAAAAATAATACAATGAATGAACATAGTTACAAAGTAAATGGGATGGTGCCAGTGGAATAAGGAGTGTAAGGAGTAACCGTTATGAATGATGCAAGTTATTCAAAAGTAAATTTACTATTGCATAATAAGTACATACTGTTTTGCATCTCCCTGGCAGATTTCCAGTGTTGGGTCATTGTACAGAAACTTTGCCTCATACTGATCGTTTATTGACACATGATATATTCCTTTTATAGCTAAGGAAACACAACACTTATATATCTAATCTTATCTCACAGCCACATGCCTATGTTAATTTTTGCTATGACAGCTAGTGACCATTAGCTTACAAATTTGATAAACCTGATTATTAAAAAAAATCAATAACTACCAGGTATATCATTCTGGAGACATAAAAACACATAATGCAAGCATAAAAAAGTCATAATCAGTTAAAAACTTGTTGACCATAACAAGTTAGGATAAAATGTCTACTGTCAGTCACAAACTAACAAGGCCATTTTACAAAATGAACCAAAATTAACTTGTAATCTGCCATTCTGAGATTTAAATGTAAAAAGAGCCAACAGCCTTTGTTTTAATGATGCATATTTATTCTACTTGGGATTGAAGAACCTATATAACATAGTGACGAAGAGGATACGGCACTGCTTGCTATTTATCTTCACTCTCTTTAAATCTTGTCGCAGGGGATGAATCACAAGCTCAACATAACCCTGAAAAATAAAACCTTGAGAGTCATATCTAGACTTTAAGTGACATATTGATTTATAAAACAATTTTTAATAAATTGATGAGCCAGGTTCAATGCTTTATATTTACAGTCAGTCAAGTAGATTGTTTTAAATAAGAGTGTAATTTGTGAGCATAAATATGAAATGGAAATACAGCAAAAATACATTGTATGCTATACAAAAATGTATAAAACTTACAATCAATGATTTCTTCTCCAAGTTTATTGCACGAATGCATAAAGTCTGATGAGCTAAATCAATCAAATAAAATCATAAACTTAAGAATTACAGTACATGTAGCACAGAAAACATCAAAACTTTAAATCCAAAAAATAATTCCTGTCTACAAAGTATTGATTTTATTCAATATGGCCTTATGATTCTTATAATCCTTACATGGTGATCAATGGTCTTAAGAGATCAAAATAAGAAGGTCAATTTTATGGTCTTCCAATAGGGCCACTTCAACCTTCGCACTTTCTTCTATAGGGCGAAGATGCAAGAGTGCAAAGTAGCGAAGGCGAAAGTGTAAAAGAGCGAAAGTGCAAAGGCAAAGTGTAAAGTTGCAATGGTGAAAGTGAAAAGGCAAAGAAGCAATACTACTCTGACTCGCTCCTTTGCCTTCGTAACATTTCACTTTAGCCTTTGCCTTTTTTTATTAATTATCGGATGATAAAATGAAGTTTGATGCAGGCACTGTCCGCGCCTAAGGTTTGCTGATTAATCTCAGATATTATTGGTACGGGTGCAGACCCCATCCCCTTGGAAAATTTAAAATTGTTAATTTTACAGTAAATTTATCAAAAGAATGCGTCGGAACCCCCCCCCCCCCGGCAAATACAAATATATCATTCGGACCTACCTACCCCAACCCCTAAAAAACAATATTATATATACAGCTAAAATAATCTTTAAATTATAGACATAAAAAGGCAAAGGCAAAGTGCGAAGTTGTGAAAGCTAGATGGTGAAGTTGAGAAGGCAAAGGAGCACTGCTTTGCACTTTCACATCTTTGCACTTTCACATCTTCACGTTTCAGTTTCATCATCACATCTTTTGACTTAGCCTGTTAACAACTTCGCACTCTCACATCTTCACCCTAAAGGTGCAAAGGTCAAATTGGCCCTATCGGAATACCATACAATTTAGATAAATAGACCATTGACTTGTTTGCACACCCTTTTGTATGGTGTTCCAATGGGGCCACTTTGACCTTCGCACTTTCGCCTTTAGATCGAGGTGCGAGAGTGCAAAGTTGCTAAGGCAAAAGTGCAAAGGCAAGGGAGCGAAAGTGCAAAGATGCGACAGCAAAGCGCGAAGATGCGATTGCGAAGAAGCGATACTACTATCGCTTCTACGCCATCACAACTTTGCACTCTTGCCTTTGCATCTTCGCGCTTTCGCCTTCGCCTTTTTATAATTGTGGAGCTCTCTATCGTTTAAAGACAATTTTAGCTGTATAAAAGGACATATGAGGTAGACGATGAACTTTTTAGAATTTATTTTCAACAGCCTGTGCAGATCCATAACTTTTTAACTTTTTCTAAGGGGGGGGGGGGGGGGGGGTCTGAGACATATTTTAGAGATTTTATTATATATATTAATTAATAAAATTACATTTTCCGGGGGATGGGATCCGGACCCTCTCTCCCCCTTTACTCCATGTGTGAAGGTATTAATATTGGATTTTCCAGGGGGGCAGACCCTCCTATAGGTCCATACATGAGCAAGGAGTGTCGCATAATGAAATTAGAATGTTTCTGTGTTTGATCCACGGTAAACAGACAGCTGGTAAGTGGCAGGGGTCTGGAAGTGCAAATGTATACAATCTGGTGGACATTACATTTTATACGGAGTATATAATGATTAGGCATAGCCAGCACTGGTAAACATATATGTCACATATACACATTAAAATATTCATAAACATTCATAGTAAGCACAATGGCCTAGCACATGCTTACCAATAGTATCATGGATTAAACGGAAAACCTTGGCGAGTACGGTGCCTGCATCAAAGTCTATGTAATCTACTGAGACTTTCTGAATGCTATCATAAAGGCGAAGGTGTAAGTACGAAGGTGCGAAGGCAAGAGTGCGAAGTTGCAAAGGCGAAGGAGTGATAGTTGTATCGCTCTTTCGCCTTCGCACCTTTGCACTTTCGCCATCGCATCTTCGCGCTTCGCCATCGCATCTTCACGCTTTGCCGTCGCATCTTCGCACTTTCGCTGTCGCACTCTCGCACTTTCGCCTTCGCAACTTCGCACTCTCGCATCTTCGACCTAAAGTGCAATGGTCGAAGTGGCCCCATCGGAACACCATATTATTGGCCTAAATACTGAAGATTATATCTGGAAAAATTGTACATTGACTATTTTAATGACAATCTATTAACTTTGTTAACAACATTTTAATTTAAAAATTGCACTTTGATAGACACGTCTTTTTATGCACATACGGAAATTTAAGGTACATAAACTTGAATTCTTAGAGCTTGTTTTACAACTATCTCAGTATCTGATCAAGAGTTACAACACTTTCAAGTAAGATACTTACCCAATTTATATGGCCTTGAGACGTCTGTCTTGCCTTCCTTTTTCATGATTTCGAAATGCAGGTTAAATCTTTTGTTTTTACATTATTAAATATTGAGTTTTAACGTCTTACAACCCTCAGATTCATATTTTCATTTTGTTTGTTTCCAAAAATTCATGGACGCCGCCATTATTGTTTTGTCAATTACGATATTTTCATATTTTGTTCAAATTACTTTTCTATGATAAAAGGTACATTCAATATGCTAAAATAATTCCTATATCTTTTAAAAGTACTTTGTATTAATAAAAAATGTATTTTATAAATTCTGAATTCAACTTTCTCTTTTAAGTAAAGTGCGCAAATAACCATTTATAGCTTTACTCATTACGTCATATTTGGTTAATGGACTGACAACTCACCAAGTTTCAAGACGAAATATAAGAAAAGTATAGAAAACCTTGCGGTTTCACTTCAGATTAACTTGTAACTTTTTATATAGCCTATAGAGAATCGGAGAAATGGCCAGTCCACGAACAAAGAGAGTTTTGAAAGACATTCGTCTCAAAGACGACAATAACGTAAGTTCTTGGACGATTTTTATAAAAAGTAGAATATGGATACCATCTAGGCGAAGACCGGTGGATACAATAATAAAACCACAATTGACAAAAGTATGTTATTCCTGGCCCAGTTGAAGAATACGTGTAGGTTTCAATATAAAGTCAGGGACACAAATCTGTAAAAAAAATTCTCAAACATCAAATCAGCAGTTGTATTTCAAAGGATAGTTGAATGAAAATGAAAGATTTCGTATTATCATATATACATTTTATATGGAATACATAATAATTAGGCTTCGCCAGCACTGATTTAAAGATATGATAAATAACCAAGTAAATAGTAAGCCTGGTGGTACCACCACACTGTCTAGCTGATGCATACCAATTCCAATAATACTGTTATCAAATTAAATATAATCGACCGAGAGAGAGAAAAGAGGGCGATGGAGAGTGCAAAGTTGCGAAGGTGAAGCTAGGAGCAATAGTAGTAGATACACTTTAAAGAAGAATCTGAGGATTGGAATAATTTTAACCATGTATAATATCCATATAACATTGTATTTCAAACAACTGAAAGTATATCATGTTCCATATAAAATGAAAGTTTAATAGCTAAGGAAGAAAACATATAGAGTTGAGCCAAAAAATAATCTTTGGACCTTTTTCACTTAATTAAGTCAAATGCTCAACCACTGAGTTTTATGTCACAAGATGTTGTCTCAGGAATAGCGTCAAAAAATTATTGTTTATTTTATAAATAACCAAACTATTCTTATTTTAGAAATGCTTTGAATGCGGTGCACACAATCCTCAATGGGTCAGCGTTAGCTATGGAATATGGATTTGTCTAGAATGCTCAGGAAAACACAGAGGATTAGGTGTACATTTAAGGTAACTGAAAAAAAACACAAAAACACTGGATATTCATCATGTTTATTATTGCATGCCTGTTTCTTCAATGTTATGAAAATTATCATAGTCAATCTATAAGATATGAAGATGTCATTGGGATCAGTCAACTTAAACAATGTATATTAATAAGTCAGTTCTTGAATGGAAATTATATCTATTTTTTGCCTAAAGTTCTAAATAAATGCATGTATGTGATGTTGTTGTGTAAGCTTTGCACAGTATCTAGTATTTCTCTATTAAATTCCGATGTTTTTCCTCTCAGTTTTGTAAGATCTGTTTCTATGGACAAATGGAAAGACTCTGAATTAGAGAAAATGAAGGCGGGAGGAAATAGAAAAGCACTGGAGTTCTTTCAGTCACAGTCAGACTTTTCTGATGGAATGTCCATTCAGGATAAATACAACTCAAAAGCTGCGGCATTATTACGAGACAAGGTATGAAATGTGAAGGTGAATTGTTCATGTATTTTTGTTTCCTATCATATCACAGGTTCTATGGTATCACGGTATTTCTGTTCACGTATAGTAGCACGCGCTGAAATTGACATTTGACGTCTGGATATTTTTAGACATAGTAAACAGAGGCACGCTGAACATCACTGAGGTATATAATAGAGGAAACTCACAATAACATTAGTTTCTGGAAATATTTCCGTATTGATAGATTTTTCGACAAAATGATTTAACTACCACGATATCAAAGGACTGGCTCATACATAATGGCAGCTGTTCTAATTTACTTGAAATTTTTTAAAATTTAGCATTTTTTTGCATCCTGGGTTTTGGTAGATATTCAGCACATGTACCTGTTCCAAGGATTTAATATACAATGTACCACTAATATGTCATCTGATGAATCTACTTCTTTTTAGTTTGTGTTATGCACACAGTTTGTCTTTAAAATGTGAAATGCTTGTCTCTTCTACTGGTTTAAGAAGGAATAACACATAATCACAAAATGGCTGACCTCTGATCGAAAGGACATTTTGGTTTTTTTAAGGAATTAAATCAACGGCAACATGTTACTTACTCCATAGGCGAGTGGGTAAAGTGTCGGGCTTGTGATCCGTACATCCTGAGTTCAAATCCCACCGGGGCTTTTTATAGTTACTTACTAAATTGAATTTTTTAGATATTCATTTGTTTTCCCTAAACTGCAAATTTTTCGCATTTATTTGACATGTGTACAGTTTATTTATCATTATATCTTTCATAATCAAAAAATTTACTGTTTATTTGAGTTGTTTTTTTTCCAGGTTTGGTATTCCACCTTAACCATGTTTATTTTTCTGTTGCACAAGATTTAATCTTTATAAGTAAATCTACATATACTCCATTGATTATGGTCATACAAGTATTCAACCATTAAGTGTTGCAGAGAACATGTTATACATTGTACATCTATACACATATTTTAGCCAGTAAATAAAATATTTTATACATATATTTCGTGCTTGTTCATTTACACATTGACAGATTCATGTGAAGTTTTTTTTTTAACACATTTACAAATGTATACACAAAAATTTTATAAGCTTTATTGCAAGAAAGAGTTACCAATTAAGTTTTGTATTGCTCAGATAACAACAGAGGCAGAGGGAAAATCCTGGAGTATATCCACCTCCTCAGCAAAAGACTACGTAGCATTCAAACCCCGCAGTACCTTGCCAAAGTCGTCCAGTTATTCAAAACCCCACTCCAATGGCTACAGCAATTTCGGTGCAGACGACAGCTACCAAGATAACTATCAGGATGCAGAGTTCTACAAAAGGTGAGTCATGTTTAATAAACAAGGAGAGAGAGTTACTTAGAAATTTTGTTTAAATTTCCAAAGGAATAGTTTTCAATTTACAGATGTAATTAAATTTTACTTTTGTGTTTCCTTAATTTTGAAATCTTTTTTACGTTTTTCAGTTGAAATTGTCTAAAACTTATAAGAAAAGATTTTTTACTTTGAATTTTTTTTGTTTTAACAGTGATGATTTCAAAAAGAAGAGGGATGATTTCTTTGATCGACAACAAAGGGAAAATGCCAATAGACCCGAGTAAGAAATTAAAGTTGTCTTTCTTTCATTTATAAACTTTTCAACTGTGGATGATACCGTACATGTATTAATTTACCTTCACAAAAAAGTCATTCAAATTCCTGTATTATTGTGTGAAACTAAATCCACCATCCCTTGTCTTTACAGCGATCTCCCACCCAGTCAAGGGGGGAAATATGTAGGATTTGGGAGTTCCCCTGCTCCCCAGTCAAAGAACGATGATTTCTTTGACACGACTCTATCATCTCTATCATCTGTAAGTAAATATTCTATTTTCTATATTCAAATTTATTGTCTCCTGAATAAATCTACGAGAAAAAGTTCAGATTTGTTAGATGTCTACACTGAAGAAACAAATCCTACCTTGATCTTTAATAATGATTTAGAAATATCTGTGTATTTTAACTCCTGTTTAATATTGATGATTGACAAGGTTCAGTTATAAGTTGACAGGCAAATATGCTGCTGTATGCTTCTGACTTGAGGATCAAGAGGTTCCCATTATCGAGTCATGAATATGATAAGTTTCATGTTTTGATACCAGAATGTTAATGTTATTGATTGCTTAGATTTTTTTCCAGATGACCAAACTTAATCCATTAAATCTCAATGTAATGAATACCATATATCTGTAAATGCATATATAGTAAGATAAAGATAAAGTACATGTAGATGTGTTGTATGTTCTAGGGCTGGTCATCGTTTACAATTGGAGCCACAAAATTTGCCTCAGTTGCGTCTGAAAAGGTATGTTTATAATACTTGAGATTTATTTTTCATTCCGCTGTTTCATTTGTTCATATCCAGATCAGATGTCTGAGAAGTTAATTACACTTCTCTAACTGTTTTTTAAACAATGATATGAGGTATACTGATAACTTTTATGATTCATGACATTACTAGAAAGTAAGTAAGAAAAATGTCAATTATTATTATTGTCAATCAGAACATTTAAAAAAAACAGAATAGCCAGTTCTCTCATATAAGTGAAGTTAACTATGGTAGCTACAACATTTTTGGAAGTCGGATCATCAGCTTGTGATATTTTGATTTTCATGTACCGTTTATATAGGCTACTAGTACATGTAATTTGATTTCTAAGCCTGACTTGCAATTTGGTTGACCAAGAGAATTAAGTTATCGCTTATATGTTCTGTTATTAACTTTTTTACCATTGTCATAATGACTTGCACAAAAATCCAATCAATCTGCATGCTGTTATGTTTATATGTTTTATGTTTTTCAGAGTTTTAAGCATGCTAAGTCGTATGATAAAAAATTTAATTTTGAGGAATTAAATGAAATTCAAACATGTGAAAACTTATTTTGAAAGTAAAAGTAAAACTGGAGTGAAGTTTTTTTTTGTACATCACTTCTTTTAAATGTGAGTATCAAACTAGAATCGTCCTGCAATTGATGAGCCAATTGCAAAACTGTGATGTCCATATTACCATCAACTGGAAGGTTCTTGGTTCAAATCTAACTTTGGATAAGTCTCTGAGTTAAAAAGTGTGTGAATATCAATTATGTTTCAGTGTGTGTATGGTAGAACCATTTTAACAAGGCCTTGGACTTTCAGTAGGATGTAACTATCTACCGGTATTTCTTGTTAAAACAAGTTAAAATGATGCTGGTTTCAAGCGAAACATACAGCATTAGCTCAAAAGCCACACAAATCTTGTTGATTTTAAAGAGCCACGACTGAGTGGCCTACAATGCAATAGACAGGCATACGTCACATTGCTGTTTGACACAACTACCCAAAGTCCAAGCTTCTGTTCAAATGGTTCTATTTCCCGAACATATTAACAATTCTAAATTTCTAATCAATGTGATGTCTTTGAAAATATCAAAGCTATAAATGGGTTTGGTTAATGATTCTTTTTTATTGAAAAATTTTTTACTTGCATTAAAGTTCAAGGACTCTTTTCAGCTCAGCAAAAACAAATTGGGTAAACCGTTCATTTTGAGAGTCTTTGACTCATTTAGTTTTTACAAGCTTTCCTGTAGTATGAGACATTCAAAAGCTGTCCTGAGGCAATACAGTAAAAAAAAACAAAAAAAAAACCTGTCAAATAATGCAGCAGCATGAGTTTATTACTTGATCGTGTGGTTTACCCATTGCACCAAGTTTTGTATGATATGCAGATTAAATACAATATGTTATCTTGGAAAAGTTATCATGGAAATGTTAATTTTTTGTCACCTTTGTTGGATTAACGAAGAAAATGATTTTGATTTGATAGTATTGATCAAATTTACACAGCCTGAAGATATCTTTAAATTAGATCTTTATTTTACTTAGGTAGCATGTGGAACGTATGGCCCATTATTATTTTTTTTTATGGGGAAGGGGTCTAATTGTGTAAGAAAGGTTCAAATCCATATAATGTTCTACCAGGAAATCTGTACATATCTATCGACAACTACTTTAGCGAAGTTTATAAATAAGACCAAAAACATCAACCTTGTATTGGTGGCAGTGTTTAAAAGCATGAATTTATTATGTACAGTGTATATATACAGCTGATATCTATTTGATGATTTTTTTGGTAATCTCTTTTTCTTGCTTTTATATTTTCATACCGGTACTTACCTAGTATTCAGTTGTGGCAAAAGTCATTGGTGTTAAGGTCATTAGTTTAAAGGTCAATGAGTTTGATTCTGTTCAAAGTTAAAGGAAGTAGTAAGGTTGGAAGCCTTCAGAAATTTACCACTTTTCTGAATGCTAAAAAATAAAACAATGATATGCAGAAGAAGCTTATTCTTGTGCTGTGTGCTCATGCAATTTCTGCTTAATGCCAGCCGAGACAGCCAAACAACAAAAACATCTATTAAGTCAAGCTTTTTGAATCAATATGACAATGTGCGTCATATATATTTCTATTGAATTTGTAATGAAACCGTATTCATGAGAGCTAGATGTTTTAATTAGCAGTTTATGAAATGAGCAGATCTGCATGCTGTTTTAATCACTATGAAATGTGTTTCATTTGTTTGTAAATGTGTCAATGTTTCGGTATCCTTTCTGAAAATTTTCTTGTGCACAAGCCCCTTACATTTAAAAAAAAATGCAGTACTGAAAAAAAAATTAATAAACAAGGTGAAAGGGCATTATCTTATGAGTGAAAATGATCCCTTTGTCTTGATACCCAGAAAATGCAGTGTCGTTACTGTGAAGTGGGGACCTTGTAATAGGCAGATCGCTTAATCACAGGATCTGAGGATAATGGCTATATTTGTATTGATTTTTGCGGCTGAGTCAGCCCCCCTGAACTCCAGTGTTCATGCAGACATGCGGCAGATGGTGCATTCGTAGTTATAAGGTATCCAGATCTTTCTTGCCTTGGTTAAATCAAAGTGAAGAAGAAAAATACTCTACATAAGAAATTCTTTTGGAAAAATCAAAGGTAAATGTTTTACAATGTGTTCTTGTATCCGTAGTTCATTCTGTGGGTTAACTGTCAAATACCTTTTTTTTTTTCATTAGAAGAAATGTGGTTTAATGAGATTTGTTAATAGTCCAGCTGGGATTAAAGACAGGTCATTCGTTTAATTAGTGTTCATAAATGGGTCACTCTTAGATCTCATTGGTTTCCTTGGTGACTGGCAATATGTTATATTATGGTTACAGGATCAAAGAAATTTTTATCTCAAGCTTAATTAATGGCTCTTTTTCTTACTTAAATGTAAATCAAAAGAGATTCACAATTTGTTTAGTACTAGTTTTATTTTGACATCGTCTTTGAAAACAGAAGTGGAACAAATAATGTATTGTAGAGAGTATTCTTTAATTTTTCAAAGGATTTTAATTGTAAAAAAGTATGCAATAACTCTTTCACTGTTAGGACTTCGCTGAATTCAAGAGCATAGTAATGAATATAACAGATTTTTAAAGATTACTTCAAAAAAGGATTGCAGCCTAATAATTTGATAAATTCACACTACAGTAAAACACGAATAGGCTTATGTAATGAATTGACGTTTACAGCAAAGTGATTTTTATACCCCGTTACATTATTACATATGTTGTAAACTTGAAGAATATAACGAATTACACTTATAAAGAAGATTTTTGTTCGAGGATAGTTCATCAGACATTCTCTCATCTTAACAGAATTATATGCATAGCAGTTATTTTGGCATTTGAAATTTTTGGCAATTTTTCTCCAATTCAGACATTTTATTGGGTCATATCCCAGCAAAACCAATACTTTATTCGCAACTTGCAAAAGTTAACCAATGTACAATATATCAGTTTCACATGTACAGAATATTTAGTATTTGCAGATGTACTTAGTACTAGCTGTATTTAATATTCAGTAAAATATGAAGTTTAGTAAAATCAAAAATAATTGTAAAACATCACACATTATGAGGATGTTCTCTTGAAATGAAATCATTTTAGTAAACACTTCGGTCTTGAATATATTTTCGTGGCAACACAGAAATGTCACTGAGGTCATGTCTTTGTGCAAAGAGATGTGAATCATCGTCTCCTATTTTGAGAGCATGCAACTCTAAACCACATTACGGTAATTATATCGCTATACGATTTCATGTTGTATCAGCAAGCCCATCACAATACTCTTTGTCACCATTCAAAAGATTGATAGATGTGTTAGGTAAACATATTGATTTGTATGTTTTAAAAAAAAGGCTGAGGTAAAGATAAAAATAGAAGGATTTATGGATGTTGATTGCCTGTTTTCTATCCTGTTAAAGCAATATGAGCTGTATTTTTTAGAAATTTTATTATACCCCCGCTCCGAAGGAGAGGGGGTATACTGTTTTACCCTTGTGTGTCTGTCTGTCTGTCCGTCCGTAACAAAAATTTCTGTCGCATTTATCTCAGCAACTATTTATCGCAAATGCTTGAAATTTTAACACAGTGTTTGTTAAGGCATGCCATATCGTGGAATATATTTTTGTACCAATGGGACGTCAACTTCCTGTTAAATGACGACTTTGCTTATTTTTTAACCAAAATTTTCAAACAAATTTTCGTCAAAGATTTCTCAGCAACTGTTTATCGCAGATGCTTGAAATTTTTACACAGTATTTGTAAAGGCATGCCATATCGTGGGATATATTTTTGTACCAATCAGACGTCAACCTTCTGTTAAATGACGACTTTGTTTATTTTTTAGCCAAAATTTTCAAACAAATTTTCCTCAAAGATTTCTCAGCAGCTATTTATCGCAGATGCTTGAAATTTTAATACACTATTTGTTTAGGCATGCCATATTGTGGGATATATTTATACCCCCGCTCGGAAGGAGAGGGGGTATACTGTTTTACCCTTGTGTGTCTGTCTGTCCGTCCGTCTGTCTGTCCGTCCGTCTGTCTGTCCGTCCGTAACAAAAATTTCTGTCGCATTTATCTCAGCAACCATTTATCGCAGATGCTTGAAATTTTAACACAGTGTTTGTTAAGGCATGCCATATCGTGGGATATATTTTTGTACCAATCGGACGTCAACTTCCTGTTAAATGACGACTTTGCTTATTTTTTAACCAAAATTTTCAAACAAATTTTCGTCAAAGATTTCTCAGCAACTATCTATCGCAGATGCATGAAATTTTAACACAGTGTTTGTTAAGGCACGCCATATCGTGGGATATATTTTTGTACCAATCGGTCGTCAACTTCCTGTTAAACGACGACTTTGCTTTTTTTTTAACCAAAATTTTCAAACAAATTTTCGTCAAAGATTTCTCAGCAACTGTTTATCGCAGATGCTTGAAATTTTTACACAGTATTTGTAAAGGCATGCCATATCGTGGGATATATTTTTGTACCAATCAGACGTCAACTTCCTGTTAAATGACGACTTTGTTTATTTTTAGCAAAACTTTTCAAACAAATTTCCGTCAAAGAATTCTCAGCAACTGTTTATCGCAGATGCTTGAAATTTTTACACACTATTTGTTTAGGCATGCCATATTGTGGGATATATTTCTGTATCAATCGGACGTCAACTTCCTGTTAAATAATGACTTTGTTTATTTTTTGCCAAAATTTTCAAACAAATTTTCGATTTCTCAGCAGCTATTTATCGGAGATGCTTGAAATTTTTACACAGTGTTTTTTAAGGCATGCCATATCGTGGGATATATTTTTGTACTAATCGGACGTCATCTTCCTGTTAAATGAGTACTTTGTTTATTTTAGCCAAAATTTTCAAACAAATTTTCCTCAAAGATTTCTCAGCAGCTATTTATCGCAGATGCTTGAAATTTTAACACACTATTTGTTTAGGCATGCCATATTGTGGGATATATTTCTGTACCAATCGGATGCCAGCTTTCTGTTAAATGTCGACTTTGCTTATTTTGCATATTCACATCAGAGCGGGGGTATCGCTAGTGAGCATTGGCTCACAGATATCTTGTTTTGTATCAATCGGACGTCAACTTCCTGTTAAATGACGACTTTGCTTATTTTTTAACCAAAATTTTCAAACAAATTTTCGTCAAAGATTTCTCAGCAACTATCTATCGCAGATGCTTGAAATTTTTACACAATATTTGTATAGGCATGCCATATTGTGGGATATATATTTTTGTACCAATCGGGTGTCAACTTCCTGTTCAATGACGACTTTATTCATTTTTAGCCAAAATTTTCAAACAAATTTTTGTCAAAGATTTCTCAGCAGCTATTTATCGCAGATGCTTGAAATTTTAACACACTATTTGTTTAGGCATGCCATATTGTGGGATATATTTTTGTATCAATCGGACGTCAACTTCCTGTTAAATAATGACTTTGATTATTTTTTGCCAAAATTTTCAAACAAATTTTCGTCAAAGATTTCTCAGCAACTATTTATCGGAGATGCTTGAAATTTTTACACAGTGTTTGTTAAGGCATGCCATATTGTGGGATATATTTCTGTACCAATTGAATGCCAGCTTTCTGTTAAATGTCGACTTTGCTTATTTTGCATATTCACATCAGAGCGGGGGTATCACTAGTGAGCATTGGCTCACAGATATCTTGTTTTTTGCTGCAAAAACCTGCTAGTATGGTTAGTCTACATGGAACTTAAGATTTTATGATAGATAAGATTTGAAAAAAATCATTAGTTTTTGTCAAAGGAAAGTTTTCTCTTCTAAGGAATATATAGCAGATCAATTTTTGTACAGGACTACAAAAATTCAATTTTGTTCCAATTAAGGCCTTTTCATAATGGCCTTAATGGCCTTTTCAATGAAAAAAAATGGCTAACAGAAATTCTAAAACAATAATATTTTTTGTCATTTTAGTAGAAAATAACATTTTTGCAAAAAAAATATTCAGCACGTTAAGTATCCAAAGTGAAAATCATACATTTTACATTTGGATATCATTCATGCAGTAGGGTATCTATCTAAATTGTAAGATTTGTTTGTACTTTTTAAAATTAGATTTGTATAAAGGAGTACAATATTCAGTTGAATATTTGGACAGTGCTAAAAATTAGAGGTAAAGTATGATAAGACAGAAGAAAATCACCAAATTAGAAACAAGAAAGCAGAAAAAAAATAGCAATTGGTTTGAACATATTTTATTGTTTATATATAATATAAAGGGTTCAAACACAATTTCTTGCAACTTACTGGGTTCTCACACTATTATGATATGGTGAAATACAGTTTTATTTATATTCCTTATTTTATAAATTTAATGCATGTACTTACATGTAATTCGCAATTTTGATATTTAGTATCAAATTGTGAGAATATAAAATCATAACTGCTGGGCTTTTGTTGTAATATCATACACTATAGATAAATGTGAGAGATAGATATTAAGGTAAAGTCATGAGAAGCTAAGCTTGCAGGGTATAAAATCAAGCTTTATTTATTTTTCTGATAGTTTTAAATTAAATAAAACTACCTGGTATAATCAAAGTAGTATGCTCACAATTTTATAATACAAGGATTTGTTACACAATTAATAGCAGAATTCAGTACAGTTTGTGTAAAATAAGGGATCTACTGTTCATAGTTCACACAAAATTAAAGTGAGGTTTTAAATTTGCAAGGGCTGATTCTCATTATTTTACACAAATAGTAATTCTTCACATTTGATTGCTAGAAATTTAGAGCACTTTATCTGATACACAGTTATTAAAGTATGCAAAATGTCTGTTTGGGTTCAGATACAAATGAAATGTGACAATAGTTAAAATCACCAGTAACAAAGACTTAATATGACAACAGCAGTTTATGATAAATTTATCCTCAATTTTTAAAAAATACATGTATAATATTCTTTTATTCACATCCAAAATGTTATCTTCTATACTCCACATTCATGCATGTAACTTTTTGTAAGAAATCTTCAGAAAATGCCAAAGTTGATTTCAAAGTCATCATGTAGTAGTATTGGTTCGTAGCAGAATGATAAAACTCGACAAAAGTGCAACTGAAAATTGCTACACAGACAGACCTACAGGCTAATGCAGACACAATAATTTGAAAGCCAATAGACTAAAAGCAGACTTATTTAATTTGTAATTATTGGGGGAAATCATTACTCCTGGAATTTCCCCTCCTAGTATCTGGACGTTTTATTGGATTGCGAGCAGATCGTGGGAATTTAAAAAGCCGGCTAATTGAAGAGAGTACCAAACTATCCAAGACCTTAGAGAATTTGCTCCATGCATGCGATGCTACAACCAAGCTGAAAAAGAGAAATTTATGTCCACAAGCAATATTGTTAATTACTCTGTTCACAAGGCATTTTAGATAATTATGTTGCTTGAATTGGGCTGTTCCTTTTTTGTTTTGATGATTAATTTCAAAGCCTCATCTAAGGATGGCCATGCCAGCAATATCTGATCAAGCTGTGGCATTGCATGGTGTGCACTAGATCGGAGACTATTTTCAGTGTCGATGTTGAGTTTTAATTAATGATGCTCAGTCGTTTCAGAATTTCCTGCTTAATTGCTCTGTATATTTGGTTTGGTAGGTACCATGCAGGTCATCATCAGTTCATACCATATCAATAAACAGTACAACTTACTTCTAAGAATAGGCAGTAATTTGTGTTTATATGTCTAGTAAATAAGAATATAAGTGGGTCATATTAGATTTCATTGTAAGAGTTAATTGGTCTTAGTGGTTATCACATTTTCATGATATTTTATGGTTCTCAATCGTTTCAGCTCGTGACAGCTCAATTATCATAGATTCATATTTCCGGCCCATACCCACTTATTGAATTTCAGATACATCTATTTTTGAAGCCATGAGTATATTTCACTAAAGAAGCATGATGAATAGAACATTTGTGGGTTCTGAACATGAGAAAAATTGCATCTAAACCTCGGAATATTTTAAAAATTGCTTTCAAAATGATTCTACAGTACTGTACTGAATTTATTTGAGGTCATTGTGCAGCTAAGCTATTGTGAAAATACGAGACCATTGATTTTGTATCTTATGGGGTTTTTTTTTTTGTAGTTCTCATGTTATCGTTATTTCACAATTTTTTTACTCCATTAAGGCTCAAAAATCTTCCATAGAGAGTGCTAAACTTGAGTTCAAATATCTTTACTTATGGTGATCTTGCAACTAATTAAGTTTAAGAATGATTACTTGACTTTATTACCATCTCTTTTTTTTTAGGCCGCCAAAGCTGCTAGCGCTGCTTCAAAGAAGACAAAGGAGTTCGGACTAACAGTGAATGAATCAGTTATAAAGCCCACAAAAGAAAAGGTTTGGTTTTTTTTCCTTCATTTTGTTTTTTTTTTTTTTTGGAAAAGAGGGTTTTGGCCATCCTTAAAAAATGTTTGGTTGGAATTGCCACCTAGGGTTTTCTAGACACAGGAGGGGGGGGTGGATTTTTTTTTACATTTTTAAATTTGAAAAATAAAAATCTCCTTATAAAAACTAATAAAATTGATTTGTGGGGAGAGTATTTCAATGAGGCGAGAGGCAATTCCAAACAAGCAATTATTTTATTTTGGCATTGTGGATGGATAATACATGTATTAAATGTACCATAGAACTGTTTTTTATTTTTTTCATTATATGTAGTTTGTCCATCTGTGATTGTTTCTACCACTTTTATTAAACGATTCATTAAAAAACTATGGTACTTTTGATACGCGGGTAGGTTAAGGCAACTCAGAGTTTAATGACCGTCAAAATTATGATCAATTTAAAAACTGTCCATTTTTATGAAAACAGTGCTGAATATGAATACCAAGTGAATGTGTTCCCAAATATATCATTTTTCTACTTCGGAATCGACTCGATCTTTGAAGCTCCCGAGCCATGGTATCATGTGACAGTTAAAAATAGATCACTTTTTTACCTTAACAAAAAATTAAAAAGTGTAACTCTACCCCGAAGTTTATTTGTATGTTTGATACTATGATTCGATTGGCAATTAGTTCATGTTTAGTGGTATTACTGCTAGAATCCTATTGTTAATCGCATAAAAAAGATATTGTAAATATTTATCGGAAACCCTCTCAACTTCTATAATTTCATTGAAAATACTACGTATTTTTCATTTAAAACAACAAAGCACAGGATTCTAGCAGCACTTTTCTAGTAGTTTAGGTCATATACCGTTGATATTTACCAAAGTTATCTTTCATAATATCCGGGGTAGTGTTACACTTTTGCCTTTCTTTGTACACATTGACAGAGGAAAGGATGGTCAAGCCACATAAATGTCGATCTGCTTACCTTAAAACACGCGCTGATGAAACAAAATATCCATGCCTGTATTATCCTGATTATATCCTAACTGACACTCATCTAAATCTTAGGTATCTGTATTAAATAAGTCTTATTTCGGCATTGTTTACACTGCATTCCGATGATTTGTCTCCCGACTTGATCTTCTCTATTTAACATGCTTGTGACGTCATCAATGATAATTATACGTAATAGAGAGAAATCGAAGCTATATTCAGTTAGAAGAGTTTCTAGTGATATTTTATGCCTGTAGTTTTTATAATTTAAACCAGAGATAAAGTTAAAATCGACATGTTTCTGAGTAAAATATGACATCATGTTGCTTATTGTGACGTCATATCGATCAGAGGAATTTGATCGCTGAGAGTTGCCTTATCATACCCGCGTAAACAATAGCAAAATAAATTTATGTTTATGGAGGATTAAATAAAAATTCAAATGATGGGAGTTTGTACATGTACGATATTTATTCTGCAACATTATATAAATAGTGCCTGTTTGGGAGGGTAACAGTTGAAATTGACACTCCGAGAAAACCATTGTCAACCGACGCGAAGCGGAGGTTGACAATGGTTTTCGAGGGGTGTCAATTTCAACTGTTATCCTCCCAAACAGGCACTATTTATTTTGTTATACTGAATGTCTTAATTTTTAAGAAAATTTTACTGCATATAGGAATAACGTGAATTCTACAGCGAACCGTACGCGCATAATTTTCGCGCATGTATCATTTTTTAATGTTACCCGTTGCTAACGCTGAGGGTAATAGAAAATATTATTAACTGCGTCTTAACCAATCAGATTTCAGTATTTAACATGAAAGTATAACAATATCTATTATTAGCAACCTGCTTGAAATGCGGAAAGTGTAAATAAAAATGTACTGGGTATAAATATGGTGATGTTTATATATTATCTTGATTTTAAACTGCGTTTTCTCTCCAACTGTTTAAAAATGTAGAAGTGTCATTTCAACAACAAACTTTTCTTAATGAAGATAATTTTGATTTTTTTTTTAAATATGTGGGCACTGATTATAATATAGGTAAAGGAAGGTAAAATTCTGGATGATGTCTCAACATCAATGTCCAGTTTCGCCAGCCGAGTAAGTACATGCATATCAGTGAGCTGTAATACAGGCCAGTGTGTAAACTAAAGCAATGTCTCTGCAGTGCTGTTTTCTCGCTTCCAGGCCTAAATCCTGTCTCACATTTATTTTGTAGCCTGTAACATTTCTACATGTAACACTGTTCACAGATATGCTAGAGAAAGCAATATCCCTCACCTTCCTTTAATTCAATATTGAAACCTTCTATATATATATATATTGGATTTTTTGTTTGTTGTGATGAGAAATTTCAAGAAAAAAAGTGTGTTACATTTAATAATTTAATACGAAAATGGTTGTTTCAGCAGAAATATTGGGTAACAATTGACCTGTCTAACATTCCCTCCCACCCCCCTTCCCTTTCAAAAAAAAAAAGCAATTAAAGAATGAGGGTTTCCAATCCTATTACATCCAAGATCTTATTTTATAAGCATATTATCTGATAAATGTGCTCTCTTTTTAATTTTTTCTGCAAAAAAAGACCATCTAAAATATACCTCACAGCCTTTCAAAAGTTGAGATTGACACAACAGATCTCTTTTTAGTTCTGTATTCAAATTGACAAAATTAGCTCAGTAATTGTACATTAGATATCATTTCAAACAGAAATATATAAAACATAAAAATTTATCTTAAGTTGTACGTGTTTCATTTGAAATCATTTCAATTTCATAGGGGAAAAATTATGTAAATTCCAGTTTTGTGGTACTTGCAAAGAGTTTACAAAAATATTTTTCTCGTAAAATTTTTCAGAATCTTGGGGAGTTGTAAGGCATTTGGATTATATACTCATTTCAATGCACAATTAATACATGTGTATTATACACATTGCTTTTTGATCAGTCTGTTAAATTTGCTAAATTTGTAAAAAAAAAAAAAAAAAAAAATAAAAAAAAAAAAATCTAATATTTTATATAATGTAGTATGGCACTGTATGGGTATAGTTATATCTGATTTATATGACATGATATTAAAAAAAAATCTTTATGCGACTTAAGATGTTCACCAGATAATATTTAAATTATATAAACATGTACTGTTCTCAGCATGTAATCAAATAATGTTACACTTGTAAATTGTTGCTTCAATGGCCAGATTTTTATGGGCAATTCATTATGCAGATGTAGAACGGGTTTTATTACACTCAAATGTGATGCAGTCATTATGCATACATGTTTTATCATGTTACATATTCATGACTCATAGATTATTTGGATTGAATTGTTTGCTACTCAACGTAATTGATAATACAATTTCTTCATCCTATATTATATATAACCACACTCTGCTTTGCCAGCTAGCAGACACCTGAATATTTCTGGATCAATTATTCCTTTAATGTACCATATGTTATTTTGTTTATTTGTAAAAATCATGAAATTATATATAAAGGCCTGGCAATGGTCATGATTTTTTTCTTCTTCAATTTTTACTTTTCCATTTTTAATGTTAATGATACTTAACTAAGATCCGAACAATAGTCAGTCAAAGTTTGTTTTAGTCAGATGTCAGTTTTAGGCTGGCTACAGTTAGTTAAGCTTTGTAAATACTAACATTGGAAAAGTCAAATTTGAAAAAAAGTGTAACCATGTTATGTATGAATTATTTTTCACTAAATTTTGGTGGGAGTTGATTTTGTAATGCATTCATTTAAGACAAAAGTTATATAACTAGTATGATTTTCAGTCTGAAAAAGCCTTCTCAGCTAATGAAGACTTTTATTACCAAACAGGATGCTTGTGGGAACGTAAATTTTGTTTTACCGGTATTGATTTTTCATGGACAAGTATTAATGAACTAGGGTCTTCCCTAAGGATGAGGTTGAAAACATTACGAGTGATGCAAGTTAATGACATGTTATTAGTTTACACTGTGTTTTACAGTTGGCTTGGCCAAAATAGAAGTCATCTTAAATTATACTCCGTAATACTGATGGACTAACTTGTTTTTTATACTAGGTGAAAGAAGGTACTTTGATCAACGACGTCGGAACCTCCATGAGCGGGTTTGCAGCCAAGGTTTGTGTTCATGATAATTTCAAAAATAAACAGCATGTTAATTTTAAAAAGTTCAATAGGATAATATGAACTTGGTTGGTCACATGATCAAATCCTGTGAAATCTGAAGGGCTTCTCAGATGATTTGATCACATACCAGCTAAGTTCATATCCAGGTGAACTTTTTAACATGCTGTTTATGATTTATATTTATGCTTGAAAAAATTATTAATTGTAAATACAAACACATGTAATTTTTCATCTTAAGCACACATTGTGGTTTTTTAATGCATTGCAAATTTTTGTCATTAGAAAACAAAGAAAGCATTAAAATTGAAGAAAATATCGAATCCCCACAAAAATATTCATTTAAGTATTTTTACTGCAATGTAATACAAGTACATGTATAAAAAAATTTCAAAGTATAAGATGATAACAAAATTTGTTACAAAAATGTTTTTCCTTGAAAATGTTTATATTTAGGTCCCTATCTTTCTTACATACTGGTACATATAATGTTAAAAAATCTAATATTTTAAGTTTATCATGTTAATTAATGTTAATTTTTATTTGTTCTAGATCAGTTCAAAAGGATGGACCAATTTTTCCTTGTGGGGTGACTCTAAGTCCCCAACAGGGGGCCCAGGGGAGAAGTCTTCACTCCTGTTAGACAAGTCATCAAACAGCAGGTGATTTTAGTAATTCAGATGGTGAAATAAATATGATTTCTATAGAATACTGTAAATTAATTAAAAGATTGCTTTTCCTTAAAGACTATGTACTACTGAATGATTATACAGTGAGGTTTCAGTAATGTGAACATATGTAATCTGGAAGCTTTGCTTTGTGAACAATTTGCAATGGAAATTTGTTTTCAAATGATTTAAAATATTCTTGTATTGGTGTTTCATTTATTGAAATTTTCTTTAAAGGGACTTGGACACGATTTGACTTAAAATTTTTAAATTTTATTTTTCCATTTTCAATGTTTATACTGATAAATATAGAGGTTTTAAATGCTATGTCAAAATTTGAAAGTCAAATATCAAGTTATAAGCAAGATACAGAGTTCATAATTCTTTGTTTTGTAAACAAACTCGAATATTGTCATTTTTTACATATGTGTTGTATTGGCGTAAGTTTCAATCAAATGTATTTTTCTTTTGTTGATAATAGTATTTATGAAGATACTGAATTAGTTTAAATTGTTCTTACTTGTCATTTTGTCAAAGAAATGATAATTCTCTTCATTACATTTTTTGTAAACAACTATAAGACTCGAGCTTTGTTTACATAACAACCAATTCTTACCTCTGTATCTCGCTTGTAGCTTGACTTTAACATTCAATATTTTTGTCAATCAATTTAAATGCAACAGTAAACCATTTTATACATAAGAAATAAAAATAAAATGTTTGATCTTAAATCGTGTCCAAGTCCCTTTAATCTGAACAATTTTGTTGACATTGAATGTGTTCTAATAAATCAAAGCTCCATTGTGATTAACAATCATTAATTACTTAAAACGATGAGAAGGCCAGGGGACATTTCTGTTGAATAATTAATTATTGCTACAAGATTAAGAAGACAAATAAGATAAAAAATGAGCTGATAGTAATGAATATATAGTGTATATAAAACTATTTTGAATTTTATTTTGAAGTGATCCTAGTCAGAATAGTTTGCTGGACAATGAGGATGATTCCTGGGGAGGATGGGAAGAGACTGACTCTTATCAGAGCAAAAAGGAGGCTTCATCCCAAAGCAAAAAGAAGAACAAACCACAGAAACTTAACGAGGAAGACGAGTTTGAGGCGTGGCTGAATGATGATGCACCACTCCAGTCGTCCAAATCCAAATCAAAAAGCAAAGATGAATGGGATGACTGGGGCGAGGAAAAGACTGAGAAGAAGAGTAAGAAATCGGACAAAAGTGTGAAAAAATCAGGGGACAAATCGTCTTCTGGAGGGGATGGGTGGAGTGACGTGAATTGGGACTCAGACTTTGCCTCACCCCAGAAGCAAAAGCAGCCTCTGGTGGGGAATCTGTTGGACTTTGGTGAGGAGGAGGAGGTAGCGAAGGGAACCTCCTCAGGGTGGGACAATGAGGTCTGGGCAGATGAGGATGATGATGACAACTGGCAGAGTCTGGAAGAAAACTCCAAGCTGAAATGATCAAGGTTGTTGGTTAGGAGTTTTACTATTTCTATGTGCCAGTATTTGTCATGATTTCTGTACAATCTCAGCATTGTATAAAGACCTGTTTTTAAAAAAAAAATAAGTTAATATCACTCACTGCATGTTTATTTCAGCCTAGCTTTACTGGTTTTTTGATTAACCTTATTCTTGACTGTATACATATACATGTATGTATATGCACCATAAACAGCAATTGTGTGTACAAGTTTTATGACGTCAATATGTAAAGTTATTGCAGGTTCTAAAAAAGGAATAGAAAAAAAATGACTAGATTTAGAAATTGCTCAGATATGTATATGTCAAGCATTATTTAATTTACTGTAAGTTTTTAATACCTTGATGAATGTGACAATTGTAAGGTCATGTATTTATTTTGTTGTCCAAAAAGGTGCAATTCTAGTCCAGTGAACACTGGAATAGGATGGCTAGATTGATTCATTATAAAGCTAGAAATAGTACAAGTTCATGTATTAATATAGAAAATTGTGCAATACTAAGTTAATGGTTAGGAAATTTGTTACATACAGAGCCCAATATTTAAATAGTGAGATGGGCAGAAGACCAAATCATCATCGCAGAATTTCTAACAATTACTGTAGAATCATAAAATTAACCAGTGACTCGATCTTCATATTTCCATGGAAACCCTCACACATATGTTTACTTCCTCATTGAGCTATGAAAAACACAATCTCCATTTACTAATTATACATTATATTGACAAAAACATGTAAACAAAAAAATTAGCAATTCATAAAAAAAAAAAATGACCCCCTCGAAGTGAACGAGTTCACAGTATAAGGTTGTTACTTTCATTTTTGATTTTCATTCCTTTTCTGTATTATTAAAAACTTGTGCGTAGAAATACACCAATAATATCTTTGAACCTTTCTTGTATGTTATAAATAATAAGATGACTCAATTGAATGTCAAATGGATTTCATCTAAAATTGGTTATTAATCATATTTGTTAGATACGCTTTTAAGAGTGCTAAGTGAATTACAGACTGTATATGTTATTGTTTTTGCAAACAAATGATGCAGCTGGTTTGTGTCTAGAGATAGAATTGCTGTTACAAGTTAATGGCTACTATACTTTAAATTATTGTAGCTGGGTTTTTTTAAACCCTTGGATGTTTTTGTCTGATTTCCTCAATTCATAGTATGATATGAAATACATGTCCATAATTATGTATGATTAATATCAGCATATTTACTATCAATATACAAACTTGCAGCCTGATGAAGGTGATGTAACAGAAAAAAAAAACATTGTCCTTTTTTTTTTTAATGAGAAATTTGAAGGCAAACATGTTGATTTCTCTTAGTCTAAGAGTCTTAGAAATGGCTGATGCCTAGTAAATTAAATTCTTGTTGAAGGAATTTTTGAGTCAAACCCTCAAATTGCCAAAAACAGATTTATTTTTTGTTAATTGTTTTAATGTTTTTCATGCTTCTTTTATATTTTCATTTGTTTTGGGGCATTAAGGGTTATTTTCTAAACTCTCCACAACTCTTAAAAGATAAATATGATACCATTTGACAATAAATTGTCCTAAATTTGTTGTACTGTTTTTGATTTTGATGAATAGATGAAAACTGCAAGTTGGCCATTTTTAATATATTTCTAGTATTAAAGCAAGATTAAACAGTATTTGATTTGGTGCATTAATGAAAATAGTTGCTTACTTCAATAAACAGTAATGTAATGCATCAATCATAGTCACTGAGGAAAAATTGCCTTGATTATAGATATTATTTGATTTACTTATGAAAAGTAAGTCACTGCATTGATTATACATGTATGAGGTTTTCTTATCATTATATTTTAAATCAGTAACATTCTGACCACTTCAAATAATGTGTAATGGCATATCCATGTACATGCAATGAGTCCTCTCAAATCTGATTTTAATGAACTTGGCTCTGTTATTTTTTTTAATTTCATTTGTATATAATAATGAAAATTTACCTGTACACTTATAAAAAATATAAATATAAAAAAAGTTGTCAACCCTCTGTGCATTGAATTTCGACTGTGATATGATAAAAAAAAAAAAAAAAGGAATCAAAACTATGATTGAAATGAATGCCTTTTTTGTTATCTTTCTGAGAGTTATCTCTCTTGTAAGAGGGTAAATAAATAAGCCTTAAAATATACTGGAATTTAAAGTTAAATCTTATTTTCAACACAGTTTTATCATGTATTGATGTCAAAAGGAGTTGGGTGCAGCTAGACTTCTTTAGTTTGCTGTCATTCTGACAAAAATGTTTTTAGCTTCGAACAGATCCAATGTACATGTGCTATGTATTTTTGCCACAAATGCATATTTTGTTGGAAAAAGATGGAATAAATGTTTTAAACTCATGATATTCGGTATTTTCTTTAGATGTATGAGATATATCCATTTCATATGCTTGATATCAGTTTTATTAAAAAAAAATAATAATAAATGACAAAGTGCACACATTTTGAGAACAAATTTATAAAACAATTTACAGCTTATTGTGTGGTAACCCCTGTACCACCACTGGGGCATCTTATCTGCTCTGCTCTCTATGACATATATAAGGAATAAGGAATCATTCTTTGAGTATTATGAGGTGATAATTTTGGTCGGGGCGTGATCAAATCCAATAAAGCCCGAAAGCTCAAAGAATGATTCCTTATTACTTATATTTATAAAATTTTAGGCCATCGTACGATTAAATATTTAAATATAAATAAACAAACCCCACTTGAGCCTCAATTTGGTGTCATTTGTATTATGAGTTATATACTACAAAATCGATACGTAGTGTTATCACAGGCAAAGACACTGGATAATGTAAATATATATAAATATGTCAGGGAGCAGAGGGATAAGATGCCCCTGTGGTTCCACCCTGGTTAATTGATTAGTTTTAACCAAAGTTTTATAAAAATGGCCTCATTATTAATTTTATATACTGTAGTTGTAGACAGTAAGTGTAAATTTTGCCCAAAAAAATCTGCTATTGATAATAGGCAGTAACTGTAACAAAATGGGTCACATCACTCACCTGAATATTTTTTTGTAATCTTGTTAATATATTTCTTCCATTTTTCTTTTAAAAATACATATTTGAATATGCCTGATTTTAATT
Source organism: Magallana gigas (assembly GCF_963853765.1). Classification (NCBI taxonomy): domain Eukaryota; kingdom Metazoa; phylum Mollusca; class Bivalvia; order Ostreida; family Ostreidae; genus Magallana; species Magallana gigas. The sequence goes on from NC_088859.1 coordinate 25,293,098, forward strand.
GTGTAAATGGGGTGTAATTTTTCTATCATATAAAGAAAGCTTTCCTCTGTATTGATGAGTGTTTACTCAAAGGCTTCTGGAGAAAAATTTTCTATTATATATTTATATGAAGAACTTGGCACCCCTCAAAAAACTTTATTTTTGCATTGTGAATCATAGTGTGAGCTTTTTAAATGGGCAAAAGAGTAATTTGAAAATTATGGATCTTAAACGTTAATGGACTGTAAATGAATTATCAGAAAAGTAACGAGCTATCAATCAGGCGAGCTAAATTATTCAACCAAAGTGTACCAAAATAGAAAAACCCCAGATTTTTTAAAATGTAAATATTGGTGAAATCCTCATGCCTAAATGGTTTGTTCCAACGAAATGATTATTCTGCCATTAAGCCACCTACATCATCGTATCAAACTATTGAATCATTAAATCCTTTCAGCGATTTTGGTGTTTATTACATTTTGGCTTTTATTATTGTGTACGTCAAGCACATGGTGTCATTTTTCCACACGCCTACCCCCAAAAAATCTCGACAAGAAAAAAAAATTGATATGAAACAGTAGGATGAAAATACTATAAATATTGGTTTTCATTTTAATTTATATGAAAAAAGATCTCTGCTTAAAAAAGTTGTCCCCATACTTTCTGTTCAGTATGTTATATCTTTGGTCACAACAGGCATACGAAATTACATGCTATTGCCTTGTTTTTGGAGTATTTTCTTCTTGCATTTGAAGTAAGGTTTCCGGTAAAGCCATGGTCTTCCTTTTATGTACAATAATCAAGGGTTTTTACACCCTATTTTAAAAAAAGAAATTTTCGTTATTATTTGACAAACGACCAGATCCATACCCAGTGCGTTAGATTTTTACAAAAATAGGTTTGCTATCCCACCCCCTAGTCTTGAAAACTAACGCGCTGCACTGTACCCTAGCGTTATACGTCAATCTCAAGACAATTAACTTCCACAGCGTCCACTGCTGGTTAGATAGAATTATATTTGTAGGAGTTATCTGTCTTTTTAGGGTGAGATTGTACCTTGAATATTCCTAACCAATGATGTTTTTGGAGAGTACATATATATATATATAGCCGCTTAATAAAATGATGTACACTGTATCAAGAACATTAACACAGAATAAATCCATAAAGGACTTCAATAACAACAGCAAAAACAAAAATGTACTATGAAATCCGTAATAATAAATTATAGTCAGCGTGGTTTTAAAAAGTAAAGAGTTCTGACTGTTGTGTGCAGACTGTCTATTAATTTAAAAGATTCTGGATTAAGAAAGAGCTTAATTTATGATAAAAAAATAAAATAAAATTGTCCTATCACGAATAGCATAAAACTAAAATACTTTTTGGGACTCTATCCTGATGAAAGCCAGTTTAGCATTACTAAATATCAAATGTCTTCATGGATTCATGATAAAACTTAATTAAGGTCTTCCGTTTCCAACGGAAGACCTTACTATTATTCTGAAAAATTTTCAAATTTCTTATTATTTTTTTTTTCTTCTAGACGCCAACTTTGATCCTTAATATCTCGCTCGTTTGTTCACCGATTGTTTTGAAATTTTCAGGACTGATAACATGCCGCGTGATGTTGTCGTTGCATATTTTAGTTGAGGAAAATCCCCATCCGGTTTTGAGTTATTCCCCTTTTAGTAAAATTTAACGACTTCTTTTGTCCAGGGGGGTTTAGCTATAACGATGACTGGCAGAGTCTCAAAGATGGGCTGGTTTGGAAGCTAATGCATTGAATTCGTGCGAGATATATTTTATTTATTATTTAAATGGAAATAAAAGGGGTGGTATAGATGTTGAAACAAAGGTACGAAAAAAATTCAAAAAAATTCGCGTATTTTCCGTGTTAGTTTTCTATCTGATAAAAATTTGTTATAACATGTAATTTAAACGATCTTGGTCCTACCAAGACCTTTCATTCGGTATACAGAAAAAGGGGCTGGCCCCTATAATTAGGGAGTTAGATGCGTCAAAAGTTTCTTGTCAATAACTTGTAAAGGAATAAAAATTTCTAATGCATTATTGAAGCAAAGTTGTAAAGAAATTAATTTTGAATCCTTCCGTGGTATTCAATTTAATGTTTTCGTAATTTATAGCCAGTATTTGCAGAAACAATTGTTTTCAGTTCGGTCCATTTTTGTGGGGGTGCGCACGTTTATGAGGTTATGAAAGGGCTTTTTGTAATGCACTAACTGATACATGCAGCGCGCAAAAATAATTCTACATAAAATTCCCAAATGTTTTTATTCATATGTACATATTCATTTCATAAAGATGAACGTCTTTGACCTTATTTTTGCTGTTTGTTTCATAACTGTGCCCCTTTCTATATTTAGATGCATTACGAGACTCAGGTAACCGATCGATAGAAGAGTCGCTAGCTGTATTCAGGCCGTCGCCTTGACGACAGTGCATATGCTTGTAGAGCTGGACGTACACATGTTTAACGCCCCACTGTGTTACTGTAACAGAGACATTTTGAATTGTTTCAGTACTGGGAGATGTGTTAATAAAATGGTTCGAATGCATGGTAATTAAACTCAACTTTTCTACAGTACGTATACACGGCCGTCATATAAAGCACAATGTGTATTACTGACATGACAAATGTACGCTGGCAATTTAAACGAACGCGGGATTGCTCCCGATAGAACATTTCTTTTAAAGCAAAACAAAATACTGATTTCCGATGGATATAATATTATCATCGTGGAGATGATTTTAAAAAGTGAACTTAATATTCGTATACGATAATATTTGAATCCAAAGCCGCTATTTTTAAGTAACGGTTATTAGGGATATTAATTATGACTTGCCCCGCGTTTCACGTTTTTTACTTGCAATGCATCTACAAACGAAAATACCAAACAACCTTCGGCAGCAATTTATAAATTATTTATTACATACTAGCACACAATATTAAAGAGATAATTAAATAAATTGTGCTTTATAATTGTACTCGCTATCTTCCGTGGAAATAATGGCATGGAAAAAATGTTGTTCAATGTTCATCAAAAACGACGTAGCCTTAGCAATCGAAAAAAATTAACAAACTGTATATTGATAGATTGACACATTAACAAACATTCAGACCCGCAATGTATTTTTTGCAAGTTCTATAAAATGTAGACTCAATAAGTGAATTTTTCCGTTTGGGGTATTTTGAATCACATGTGTACGCTATGTGTACATGTACATATAGATTAATAGCCATATAGATAAACACTTTCAGTGTTGAATTTTTAAAAGATATTTTGTACATGCAAAGCAATGCAATGCAAGGGCTATTAAATTCGAACAATGTACATACGGTAGGGATCGAACTGATACTGGTTCTGCTTGTTCTACAAACAGCAAATAAAATGCGAAGTATTAGGGTGTTATTTATTAAACAAATAAGTATTGCGCTCTTAAAACCTTGCATTACTAAACAAAGTATTTCATCGGAAGCATTATAAGTTACCTTAGCTGCATATAATATGTAGCTCTCCGTCTGGAAAAATTGAGTACCATCCGAAATTTTTCATACAAGGGCTGTACAGACTTGCAGCTAACATTACCTTAGAATTTCCTGCTGTTCATAAATTCATTAAAAGACGTGCAGATTCAAGTGGTTATATGTCGTTTGATATGGGATTTATGATGTCTATTTATATTATTTTAATTAAGGACAGACGAGACGTTCCTCAATTTTATATAATTTTCCTTGATATTTCATTCCTTATTTATTAACATTTAAACCTGTTAATTCCAAAAAATTTAGAGTACATTACCAGGCTCGTTTTGGAGCTAGAATATTTCGAACTTTCCTTAAAATAGCACGCAAAATGCATTTGAATGCTTATAAGTTAAGTCATACTATATATTTTAATTTGAACACTTTATATCCAAACCAAAAAAATCATATTACCTAAAAATTTAATTATGAAATAACAAAGTGGAAATCTTAATTCACATTGTGGAGATAGGAAAAAATGGAAGATACATGAAGGTCGCGTCTGACCTTAATATTATACAAGCAATAGCTTTCCAAAAAGCTTGCCTGACTACCCAAATTTATTCAATGGAAGCATGCATGTATCAATTAGGCTATCTTATAAGAAATTAAATTTAATTTTCGCTGCGGATCATAAATTATTAAAATGAACGTGCAGAGTTTAGAAGCAATTTCAATCTTTTTCTTCGATCGAGTGCATGTACCTGCATATCACTGGAAATTAAATCATTTCATTATTTTAAATCATTTTAGGAATGTACATGTATCGAATAATCTCAAACAGCCAAATTGAAAATTGAATTTGTTATATATTAGATGCAAAATCAAAGACATTTTGTTATTTCTAACCATATAGGAAAGGATATTCAAACACGTACATGTAGCATCGTTATTTGAAAGTGTGTGTGTGTGGGGGGGGGGGGGGGGGGGGGAGGGGGTAGGTGGGCAGCTTTATCCAAAAAAAATCGTGACAAGGAATTTAAAAAATGGGGAATTTTGAAAATCCTAATCCGTAGGTGGGATGGGGTATTTACATTTTAACTTCAATTTAATTCAATTAGAATTACTTTATTTTTTGGTTCCATTTATTACATGCTCCGACAAAAGTGAAAGATCCATGATATCTCTATTTATTATATGACCAGTTAAGAAAATAGAGTGGGTAAGACCATCTACACATCATGTGCTCTTGCCTTACTTGGACTCGCCCACTAATCGGCGAGCCAAAATTATGAATGAGACGTATTATGGCGCGAAGTCTTTCTTTACCATTCACGCAACAGCTGAGATCTCAGATAGATCCATCGGCATAGATCCATTGGGAGGGTGTCAACTAATAACTACATATATTATACTTTGGATTGAATGTTTTAGAAGAAATCTATCCAATTAACATACACACTTAATTGACTAGCAATTGTTTGATGTACATTTACATTTGTACACGCGAGTGAAACCCTTTTCCAGATGAATGAAATCGCCCAATTGATCGAAAATCGGGTCACACGTACCCCACTTCGGCGAATTACTTGTACGTAGCCCCTCCAGTAAATATTCCAATTATATGAATTTATATTTGTTTTAATTAATCCAAACTGATGATTCTTTGTTAATGATGATAATCCAACACCAACTATTACTTACATTGTACTACTTAGACAATGTGTATCATCTTGTTGCGATGACACCTCCCTCTTTTTTTTTGACCTTTCAAATATGGCAATCTATTTTTAAATCAGGATTACACACGTGCAATGTGAAAAGCCCTTTTAATTGAACAATCTTGCTCATTGTTGCTTATTACATCCCATATAACGTTTTCATCAATTATGAATATAAATGTTGACACATTAAAGATGCATCGTCAGGCAATTATTAATTCAAGCTTGTGGGTGCCCCCCCCCCCCCCCCCCACCACCACCACCACACTTTTTCTCACAGCTACTAATTTTTCCGGATTAGGATTTTGAAGATTTTGGGAAAGTCTTTTTTTTTTTTTTTTTTTTTTTTGCTTGTCTAGATTTTTTGGATGAGTCTGCCCCCCCCCCCCCCCCCCCCACTTTCAAAAAGGATGCTACGTGCCTGCATAAAGATAACAACATTCAAGGGCCTTCCGTCATTTTCAAGCCATGATAAACATGATAAAAAGGACTCTCAAAATAAAAAAAATGGACGCAAAGTAAACTGCATTCACGGCATATGTTCACATGGTATTCCTATTCCTATTCTATTCCTATTTTGGACTCGTCCACTTTAACTACGAAAAAATTAATGAATGAGACATTCTGATTCTGGCGCGGAGTCTTGTAAATGAAATTTCCATTGATCTGAATGGATTTTTCCGTGAGGGTCGGGGTAGGTATAAAAACAAATTTAATCGTTCAAAGTTTTGAATTGTTAACAACGAAATATCAGATCGAATGTTTTAGAACGATTTATAAATCCAAAATACAGTCATTTTTAATCGGTTGACGCGTGAGCATATGTATTAAGTAGGCGGGCATCCTTACACCCTATTAACTGAAGACAAATGAAATCGCGTCCAGCAGAACTCCCTGGCATTTTAGTGTTTGTTATTATAAATTTATGATTTTGTTTGTTAATAACAATTCAACATCAATCATTAATTAACAATGTACACTCTAGTACGCTAATACACAATTTTGTTGCGATGACCCCCCCCCCCCCCCCGGCCATTATACCTATTTTTAAATCAGGATTACACACGTGCTTGCATGTGCAGAGGACAATCTGGAACTTAACTGATAACTATATCATCTCTTTGGAAATTTATTTCTCCGTAGGCAAAAACGTGTAGTAACTGATACATGCAATTGTGAAAACCATAGAGGAATGCATGATCTGCGCATAATAACTAACTGCTTGATACAATATTTCTTTTTTCCAACATGTTTTAAGTCAATAATAATATGAAAATATATGCTTGACTTCATAACGGAAATTGATCCAGATAAATATAATTATCAAAAATAAACCTAAAAAACAAAGTACACTTTCATCCTTCACCCACAATATTGCCTTTTCGATATTTGTCATCGTGGTAGATCCGTGTAACAATCTATTAAGTAGGTGCTTGCACGACATAGAACTGGCCCTTGCTGACCAACGTTTTCATTAACACATATAAAGGAAAAAAAATATTTAGATTTTTTCTTGGATTTATTTTGATGTAAATAAAAAAGAGAAATAATTAGTTCTATAATATATATGCGATGTAAATCTTTTTTCCATGCAATATTTCGTATAAAACAACGAAGAGTAGTATCTTGAAACTTCATTCAAAATTTTATTAGACCTTTAAATTGTAAAATGCTAACATTGAAAATTGTGCCCGATTCCTTTTGTTTTTAAGGTAAATCTTTATTGTTTAAAAAAAACTGATTCTTTGAGACAAAATAAATTGACATAATCAGTTTGACATTCTCTAAGTGCAGTTCTGTAGCTCTTAGTCTGAAAAAGAATCGGATGGACGACCTAGGACCCAGATCGTCCATCCAAATTTCTTGAATGTTGCCATTTCTTTCGTAGGCGGACGCATGTTGGCCGAATACTCACCGAGACTAAATGGTTCGTATTTTAAGTTTTAACTGCGTTTAAAGGTAATAATGGAATTCCGATAATTTTGAAAATGATTAATTAAATAAAAAGGGTTAAAATTACCGTTAAATTACCGGCATCGGTCTTCCCCATGCGCGAATCTAGAAGAGTAGGGTGAGGGTTCCAGACCCAACCCTAACCCCTGCAAAATTTCTTTCCATTGCATGTACAATATAAAATTACAAAAATATGCCTCGGACATCCCCAGGCAAACTCAAATAACCGTCAGACACTCAACCCCCACCCCAGGAAAATTTTTCTTATCCGCGCATGCCCCTCCCCCCCCCCCCCCCCCCCCCAAAAAAAAAAAAAAACCAAAATTATTCTTCAGAACCCCCTGTAAAATTTCGAGGATCTCCGCATACATTCTAAAAGATTCATTGGCCCTTGCTTTCGATTAAAAATGCGAGTAAAATGTTTGGTCTTTTTACGTTCATACCGGTCATACCCACTGTGTGATTATAATCGTCGTCCATATTCTGTGTATATTGAGTCAATTATGATGATTAGATAAGTTTCTCAAAATAAAATGCACATGCAAAAAAACAACATGCGGCGAATCAAACTTCAGACAACTTTGAAAGATCTGTATTTGCTTATATACATGTACTTTGTTTCTTTTACACAATGTTTACACATCTAATATTGCACCATGGTCAGGTATCAATTTTTGTATTACGTCACAAGTATGACGCAGCTACGACGGAAGACCTAATCGTTGCTTGCAACGAGCTCGTCTCTAGTTTAGAATAAAATTCTACACTTGTGCGCTGGTATACACAAACCCCACCAAGGTAGGTGATGAAGGAGTAAGATTAAATTTCTTACGTATACACCTTAAAGCTAGTCATGCAAGGGTACAAAGGGGTCTTTTTTATTTCATTTTCAGTTGACGCAAAACAGGTGATTTCTTTTTCGAATAAAGTTTCAAACATGCAATGATTCCTGTTCAGAGCGTTTGTGACCAGTAAACATGGCTTTTCGGAAAACTGTCTTCTTGTGTGTTGTTGTCGGAGTCCTACTGGTGCTCCATGGCGCTGAGAGCTTGCACCTAAAGGTAAACGGGGTAAAAAAAGTCAGTCATTCACTTTATTATTTCGATTTTTTTAAAAGGTTTTTACATAGTTTATATTTTGTAAAATTTAATTTATTACCATCGATCATGCTGTATATAACAACTTTGTGACGATTTTAGGATTATGATTTATAGTCTGTCCCAAGTTATTGCTTCCATCACTTTTTCATGATTTTTAATAAAAATACACATACCTGTGAAAGAAGTACAGTTGAAATCGATGAAATGGAAAATATCCTCCAAGATATCTTCATTGATTAATTTTCCCTTTTCACCCATAAAAGTTTACAGAAAGGAAAACAAGTTTCTTACGGAAATTTATAATGGGAAATGTTTACATCTTTTCTCCATTCAGAAGTAGGCCTACTCGGGACACCTCGCGTAATTTTTCAACGTAATCATCCGGGCTTATTAATGACTGATGCAATGCAAAATCCCCGTAGACTTTCTATTTTGGGATGTGTATTGAAACCTGAACCGACAGAGAGGGAGTTTCAAAACAGATAATCTGGACATTTTTTCATATTTTTTTATCACAAAGGTATTCATTATTATCGAAATATCAAGCAAAAAGTGGTGGAAGCAAAAACTCGGGACAGGGTATAATTGACACAAATTCATATATCTTCCTGATAGTTTGGGGTAACTAGTTGTAATAAATATAACTGTAGTTTTGCAATGAGAAGATGTCTTATATATACACACAGGGGCCAAGCCGGTTTTAACATTAATTTCAATGTAACCATCTTTATTTATGGTTACATTGAAATTAATGTTAAAACGGGCTTGGCCCCTGTGTATATACATAGCATAAATGTACATGTATTTGTTTTACATACATTATAACATATGTACTCAATAAGTGTACATCTTTACAGGAAGCTCGACTCTACGACGGTCAAGGCGGAAATGAATTTCAACGACGAATATATCGTATGTATAGTATATGTATATCATATGTACACGTATGCATGTACTGAGATATATTAAGTCATATGTGTGAATATGTAAAAGTGATGTGGGTACATGTACTTAACTGTAACCGTAAAACTCGATTGGCTTATCTTAGAAATTTACAGTCTCCTCTGGTTCATTTTTTAAAGTAATAAACCATTTTGTATTGCAAAAGAGTACGGATAAATAAGATATCATTTGTGTATAATTATACCACATTAAAATTTAAGCTTTTGGCAATTTTTTTTCCAGATTCGCCGAATGTTGCTAGGAATCTTCCAGATTCTCCCGCCGTTGCTAGGAAGACTCTACATTCACCAACTGTTGCTAGGAAAATTAATCCAGGTCCACCTTCAAGTGATGATCAGCCATACCTGAACAAACTGCTAAGTTTGGTTAGTCGGGTAAACGCGCAACACGCTAAGGAGCAGAAGTGGCGAAATTTGAAGGTCCTTACTGAGCAAGAAAGAAAGTTTATGAGCCATGATGACGTTGAAATGAACAATCAGAATGCAAAGGAAAAAGAAAACAGGGAAACCGGAAGTCGGGCCTTTACGAGCGATGGGGTTTCTTATGACGGTGGAAACTTAGCTAAAGAAGACGAAAGTATGAAGCATGTCGACAATTTTAACCTGGAAAGGAAGGAAAATAATGAAGGGGATGCTGGTTATGAGAAAGAGGAGGAGGAGGAGGAGGAACAAGAAGAGGATGACGAAAATGAAGAGCAGGAGGAAGAAGAGGGTGAAATCAGTTCGGGGAAAGATGAAGAGAACAACGAAGATGAAAGCAGTGAGGAGTTAATCGATGAGGAAGAAGAAAAAAGCGAAGACAAGAACAAAGAAGACAAAAAGGGCGAAAAAGGCGAAAACAAAGAAAATGCTGCAGACGATAAAAGACGGCTGATGACATTGTTGATGCGTGAATTGAAAGACTTGGAAACGGAAAATTAAATTCTCAAATCGATTGAATAACGATGATGCTTATCTTGAATATTACACTCTTTTACAAACGCAGTTGATTTTAAGATTACATAAACTAGTACTTCTATAGTTGTAAAAAAAAATGATTTCCAAATTCAAATAAAGTCAAGTTATATAAGCTATTTTTACTACGCGGTTTCTCGATGGAAAGTAAATTATGCATATGAATTATACAATAAGGATGAATATTTTATGGATTGCTTTTGCAATTAAAATTTACTGAGGACAGAGATACCGAGCACATTAAGAGAGTTGGACAAACTACATGTAGATATTAATTGACTTGTCGATTACTCGGTAGGTGATGAGAGTATTCGTAAAGCCATGGCACTGTCAAGCAGTGTTTACTAAGCTTTCTTACGTTTTAAATTAGTATTTTATTTTTATACTGTGAAATTTAATAATAAGACAAATTTTCTAAGTCCACTGTTAAAACACAGTATACGTACGAAAGTATTTAAATGTTTACTGTTTATTTATGTTGCCTTCTGTGTTAAACTGATACAACCGGATCCTGAATTCACTTTCAAAACTTGCTTTAATTTTAAATTACCAACTACATGTATGTCTCGCATTTCAGTATAAAAATCAACCGCCTACATGAGGTTTTTGATAACAAAGAACAGTTGATTAAAAGATTCTGATATACACGAAATTCACCTAGGTGGGGTGACACGGTAAGTCGTTTACATTCTCTCATTATGAAACTAAACCACACTAGGGCTGAATATTTTTCCCTTATTTTAACTTGACCCATGCAAACAAATTTTTTCTTCGGTATTTAAACATGCAATTCGTGTTGATTTCTCTGACTGACGATGATGTATAGAAAAGGAAAAAAGAATTGCAATAAAAGAATACTGCATTTTTTCCCAGTTTAGGGAAGAGGGCGGGGCTTTATATAAAGATCGAGGAAAAGATAAGTCATACCGCTTTGAAGAAAATTAATATTTCATATATTTTTTAAAAAAAAAATCAACAACCCCAGAACAATAGATCAATTCTCCTGCTAGTTGTATACTTCTGAACAAATTTTTATCCATTGGATGAAAAAAACAACTGATATCGGACTCTGCTTTCGCCAGCAACACAATTTTTTTTAAACTTTTATTGTTGGTTTCCAAGTACACAAAAACAATAAGTCTTTGTTTAATGGTCATGTCAGATTTTGAATACAGGTTGAATCACAGGGGATTGTGTAGAAAAAAATAGCATCGTTAAAAAGGTGTCTACCTCGAAGGAAAAATATTATTTTCCTTCCGAATTACGCACTTCTCAAACGATGCTTTATACACAAACCCCTGTGATTGAATTAAATAGAATGACTGCATCTTATTCTCTCATATTTACATTTCCTAGTCTTTGTCAGTGATAACGCTATGAATCAATTCGTAGTACTAGAACGTATGGTTCAATACATTTCATCAGTGACGCAAATCACGCACTATTGGGGCTATATGCGGGATTTGAGTAATTATACGATATGAAAATAACGTAAAATGTCAATAATTTAATATCTATTCGTACTATTGCTGAAAATTATATAAATATAAGGAATAAGGAATCAATTCTTAAATATTATGAGGTGACCATCACGGTTATGACGAGATTAAATCCATCTGATCATAAAGACCTTCGGACTTTATTGGATTTGGCCATGCCCCGATCATAGCATATATACATGCATTTACTCCAGTATATGTATGTCTTTGAATGGAAAACACATGTTTTATTTCTATTTAATGATTTGAGAATAAAACCAACAATACACTAGTTTGAATAAACTGAAATCGTTTTTGTTTCTTCAAATATTGATGATTTCAGGACAAACTAATATCATTTCTAGAAATTGGAAATTAAAATACAGAATGCATCGCGAACTTTTGGAAATTGTATAGTACATACGTATAGGTACAAACCACTTCTGTGTTTTAGTCATAACTCAGTATTTTTATTTTGTATGCCCTTAATTCTTCTTAATTTGATTTTTTTAAATACATTAATGTATGTATACCCAAATAAATAACATCATATGTAATGCCACAGTCTCAACAATATAGAAAGTACAATCTACCGGTTTCAAACCCGGAACCAAACACAACGTATGTAGAGTTCCGGACTGGACTGTACATTACCGGTACTAGAATTATGTGATACCGGCCTGTATATAAGAAAATAAATGCTAGACTTTTTAAATTGAAAGAAACTTTTAAAATATTTAGATAATTTTTCTAAACGTATGACAATTCAAATAGTAGGCATAGTAATTGAATCAACTTTCAAACATTTGTTTGTTTCCTGTAAGAGTGTTGCGGACATTGCTGAAAAATATACAATTTGTTATGCACGTGAAGAAAATTACAAATTCGTTTGATTATGTACGGTAAAAAAAAATAACTTCATTTGATTATCCAGGATATATACATCTATGAAGAGATTAATAAGATGTTTGATATTTTGAAATCTACTGACATAGTCTAGTCAAATTATTGTGATAATTTATTAATTATTATGATCTCAATGCCAAAATCCTAGCTCACAGATGTTGATGTTTGTTACCCACGTAGGGAAAGTGAACAACTCGAGAATTTCAGTACTCGAGTAATTACAGATCAATTAATTTACAATAATGGCTATATAAAACATGAAAGATGTCGAATTCATAGCAAATGAATTTAATCGCTTAAACTTTTTTTCAACATTACTTTTATTGCATGCAGTCTTTTCACAGTCTATTCTCCCAATTATTTTTTGTTACTCATCAAGCTGTATTAGCTATTGTACGTTTCCCTTTTTATTACAAAATCATTAAAAGCTGTAGCGAAACAGTGTGACGCTTAAAACCGTTTGATCCTCGTAAAATTACCCCCAAACCGACCCAGGGGGAATCTTAAACAAAATTTTTACAATAACCATCCGCATGAAATCCCGCAAAAAATTAAAAGTTAACTTGCGAAAACTTCATAAATATTCAATTTATTTTTTCGCGAACGGGACATCCAACAAAAAGCAATTACTCGCCTAAACGATTCTTTGTCAAGACCTCACGGGGGCCTGAAAATCGCATTATGACTCCCCGTTTCATTCGACGCGTTTCCATCATTTGTTCATTTTCATTATAAAAGAGGACACTTGAAAAGTAGGCATTAAAATTGAAAGCCGAGCAGACTGTAGCATATGGCCATTCAAATGCTGAAATGTTCTGTCCACCCAGTGCTTAGACGCCCGTCAGTAAATCCATGTTTATTGTCAAAATATTTGAAATTAATGACAAAATTAGTGCTCTTGGTATTAAAATGCATCTCCTATTTTGATATCATCTGTTCCTGTGACATTGTAATAAGAGCTGATTGCGTTTTGATCCAAACACATGCTAAGGCATATTACACGCTGAAAGGTATGTAAGACCGTTTGTAACTTGAGACGAGAGAGAGAGAGAGAGAGAGAGAGAGAGAGAGAGAGAGAGAGAGAGAGGGGAGAGAGAGTCGTGAAAATATATTTATGGGGATTTGTGAATCTGGCAAAATCTAGTAATCACTCTGTAACTAATTTACATATATGTGCCACAATTTATGTCAATATAAATATTAATCATCTATACAGAGTCTCGCTGATTTACCTTAACCGCACCACAAGCTCACCAAATTACTGTAATAATTCTAATAAGTAAATTGCAGAAACGTAAGTAAATAGACACTATCATCAGAATTCGCACCAGTTTCCTTCACTGTAAATAAATTTCTTTGAAATGAATCATAAGAATACATTTAAATTTTCTTATTTCCTTCTTTTGGGGATTTCATAGTTGCAAAGTTTAACTGAAGTAAGTAGAATCAAAACATAAAAAAGCAAAAACATCTGAAAAATAAAATGAAAATAGCACTGAAAATATATTCAAATTTTTACAATAAAAAATGTGTTTAATGATTTTAAATTGAAATAAATACTTACAAATTGCAATATACAAATCAAGTCATTTTCTTGAAGATCGAGAAATATTCAGAGATATCCTTTGGGACATGAGATGATTCGGACCGCCCCCTACCCAATAAATCTGGCGTTAGCCGAAATCATCCATTGGCTTCGAATAATCGCCATCTCCCCTCGCTGCTCATCTGCGCACTGAATCAAAGCAGGGGGGTCCAACCGGGGAACATCCCACCAATCAAAGGGGGTGCTTTGACGAATCAACTACATGCAAAGTGTTCAATCAATCTGAAATTGCAGATAGCGTTTTATCGTCCTTTGAGTGTATCGCGGTAATAGACACATCCAAAGTTTTAGTAAGAAGAAACCAGCGAACTTTTTAGTGTATCTTAAAAAACTAATTTATTATCATAATTTTTTAGTGTACTGATTAAATTTCATGGTGAGTTTTTTTTATCATACTATGGATGAAAGGATTTCCAAAGATCAAGAAAAACAAGAATGTGAATTGGATACCGCGACGAAAGGAGACTTTCACCATATAAGAAACGATTTTAGAAGTTTTTCAAACAACCTCGATTTTTCTCAAGGGGAGTGTGCAACACAGCACAGTACGGATTCGGACTGTGGATCCACGAACATAGACATCGAAGAAAACAGTGAGGATAGTGATAGGGGTTTTCCCTTTCCTTCAGTCAGCAGACGACAGTTCGAGAATTTATCCGAGGAATACGCCGAAGACCAAATAACAACCAAACACAAGCAAAGAAGAGGAAAAGTGGAGAAAAACGCGCGGCTGAGCATAAACGCACGCGAAAGACGTAGAATGCACGATTTGAACGATGCTTTGGACGAACTCCGGTCGGTTATACCGTACGCACATAGTCCGTCTGTCAGAAAGTTGTCTAAAATAGCCACCTTGTTGCTGGCGAAAAACTATATCCTGATTCAGGCAAACGCCCTGGAAGAGATGAGACGGATGGTGGCCTACATGAACCCAACCGCCACACCCCCATCGGCATGTTTTGACCCCCTCATGTCGTATAATCGGTTGCAAGGGGTCCAGGGTTTGTCTTTACCCCCAGGCCAGGGCAGGGCCAAGTGTACACCAGGGTTTGATGCGCCTTCAAATTCATAGGAGAAAAAACGGTGCGAAAGATTTTTGATTGATTTTAATTGATGTGTGTGAATTATGGAAAACGTTTTCTTCGCATGGCATTGTAATTCTTTAACATGGAGGACCCTATGTTTAAATTGTTTGTCACTTAACATTTGAAATTGCAATAGTTAGTCTCCAAAGTTTGCAGCTTTGTGTCTAAAATGCTGCATATTTTGGATGATTTTTTTTTTTAATGTTATCGTTATGTAATTTACAATATGTTCAATTACTCTCTTTTCATAAACATTAATCTTTTAATGCCTTTTTTTTATTAAAAATATAGATAATTCTAAAATCAAATAATTTATAGAATTGCTTAATCCATTTTTTACTGATTCATTCATGGATGATTAATTGATTAAATCTAAACAATATGTTAAACTGTCCTTTTCGTAGTACAACGCACGCTAGATTTACAAATTAAACATATAAGTATTTATGTATAACGCACCTGTGTCAAAAATCATCAGCTAGTACGTACAATGTACAAGGTGATGTCAGGATTTTTAAAATTTATCTTTTCATTGTGCTATTGTTATATTTACATACATTTCTTACACAGGAGAATTTAAAATTTGTGGAAAAAAAACAGTGCTTTAAAAAAGTATGTTACATGGTGTTGTCCTCGTACTATAATCAAATGAATTTACACGTGTGAGTGCATGATGGTCGACGTTTGAATAATGCACATGTATATTATCTAAAGCCAGAGAATGAAATATTTTCACGAAGTGTTGGCAATTTAAAAGACATTTCTTTTTACACGTACTTTCATCTGTTCTTTCAATAAGAGATTTCACACTTAAAATTAATATTACACGTCTGAATTTTAGGAATTAGTTTAATACTTTTCTTATGTTATTTTTAAAATGAATATGTTCTTGGTTGCAAAAGCAGGCACGTAGCATCGGGGGAAGGGGCCTGCCCCACCCCACTTTTTGCGCAGCAAAGATTTTTCTTAAATTTACATACAAAAAATTGAAATAACATGGAGTCCCCCCCCCCCCAACTTTTATGGGACCATGTAAAGAATTGAATTGAAAATAAGGAAAAAAACACTGAAATTGAATTTAAAGAAAATACCCCCCCCCCCCCCCCCCCCCACGGTTTAGGATTTTCATGATATTGCAAAGTAACATCATTTTTTATTTACTTGTCAAGATTTGTTTGAATGAGTCTGCCCCCCCCCCCAACCACACTTTCAAAAACGATGCTACGTGTCTGAAATGAAACGAGATTTGACACTACGATATCTTGGAGAAGAATTCAGTAAGTGTGCACAAGATGCCTGAATTTAAGAGGGCTGGGTGGTCGTGGTCATTTTTAGACTATATAAATCTCCTTAAAAGAAGAGTTCTATAAAGATATATGAAAACATTCAAATCTTAAAGTTAAGAAAATTGAAAATAATAGTTTATAGCTAAGCAAATCATTTGAAAATATGAGGTGGGTCTGACAGTTAATTACATTAATATGTTTACCACTGAGCCTCCTTATAATAAACAATAAAAATATGCATGCAATAGGATAACCTTTTTTAAATTTTCTAATTTTCTGTACAATGTATTTTTGTTATAGATTTTAGATTTTGTACATGGGTTAATAATTGTATAATTCAGTACATGCGCATATCTAAATATTCTTCAACCAATAATTCTTATAATAAAAATTATTCAATGAGTTCAGTTTCAACGTAATAAATTACAGAAATGAAATAGGCTTGTTTTGTTTATTTGTTAAGTTGCGTTTTAGTTGTACATGTATATCAACAAACTTGATACTTGGGAACTTATCAATGGTTAGACGCCGCATGCTATACATGTTCATAAAATTTCATGATTATAGTTATTGATAATTTTCAATCTGATTAAAATCAGATGTGAATAAAATCAGCTGTTCAGACCAGAACAGCTGATTTTAATCAAACTGGATAAGTTTTGATTTGTTTTAGTCCATAGCTTACACGGGTATTAGTAATATACGTATTTCCACCATATTGGTAAAAAATAACGTCACTAAAAATTTCTGTGCATCAAATCATGGTGCATATAACGCACGAGTGTATATATAACGAAAGAATAATAATATCAAAGATGACAATCTTGGGGATACCCGAAATCACATATAAAAAAAATCTATGCTTAATTTCGACCACTTATTCAGACGACAAAGGGACATTTTTTTGTATAATATTTATGTACATTTTCTTTAATTTCGTCGTAAAATGGATAGATTAGAAAGAAATAAAATCCATCTACAATATGTGCAAGTGAACATATTTATGCTAAAAAATAATGCTTCAGCAGAACACTCATTGGGCCCCAATGAAAACTGCACCTCATATTGTCCAGAACCGTAAAACGCTTTTCGTATTGTATGTAATATACACACAGAACTTTTGAAACCGCCTACCAGATAGCCAATCAGTAGGCATATTTTGCAACATGGTCTTTTGAAGGAAATTAAACCCCCCCCCCCTCCCGAAATAACAACTTCATTTACTTAAAACATCATTGAGATAAAGAGCGATGGTCTTAAATTGAAATTATAAATTGATCCTAGCAAGGGGAAGCGATGTGCTCTCTCTCTCTCCCTCTTCATGATTAACAAAAGCGGGCCAATTTGTCTTCGTTCTTGCTGGCGACACTCGATGGTGCGAGATATTATCCAGATGAGTTCCGAAAACTGTCTTGATGTATCTGATCAATTTGTCATATCTAGTTTGTTAAAGCGAGAGAAGGAGGGACAGGGGTCAGGGGAGGCTTCAGCAAATAATTCAGAAACAAATCTATTCTTCTCCATTTAACTGTCCACTTGGCGAGAGTCTCCCGTCCACGAGTAAGCCATTTATAGATGTAATGGAGTTTTATTAGTTAGATCATGTTTCTGAAGATTTCTACGTGCGTAGTAATGCGGCTTTGTTATGATGTATGGTGGTTGTTGTTATTATTAAATTGAATAGAGATAAAGCTGAGAAAAAACGTGTATAGTTGCCTAACTTTTAATTAATTAAAAGTTTCTGATTGAAATTTCATTTTAAGTCAGCAGCCTTTGACATTAGGAAGGTACCTTTTTTTTTTAATAATTGCTACAAAATTTTGATTTTCTCACCTTCTATGTAAATTAAATACAAAATGGATAATGTAAATGTTTTAAAATCTGCGTTGAATTTTTAGTAATTCTCTGTACAGAACCTCTAGATATTAAGATGATCCTTGACCTCTTGTTTAAAATGTATATCACTAGATGTTATGGTCCAAGCTTTTTTATCCCTCACAATGTCTTTAAAGAACATTGAATAGTTTGACACGTCTATCATCAACCAAAAATATACACTGATAAACTGAACAGAACAAAATATGCAACTTTGTGCAAAAGCGCTTCACAAATGCAGCAAAGCGTTAATTTCTTGCTTGTTTTTAAAGTGTCGTGGCGGGAACCAAATGGTGATGCATGGATTTTGTGAAGTTATTTATTAATCAATTTTTTCCCTTTTTTAATTTTTCCAAACAAAACGGTTTGATTGTGTTTTTAAAATAAAAATACATATTTTCATATACATATAAATAAAGTTTTTTATCATTCCTAAATTGTTATAATCAGGCTAATTAAACGTTGATGATAAAGTCCCGATTGGAAAAGATACATGTTGTACATAACTCTATTCATCTGGGGGATCATACGTAACAAAAAACCAATTTAAATATCGCATCTTTAAACGTCAACAGCTCCCAAACAATAACCCAAATGACGATTATAACTATCGTTATTGAGCCAATGTCTGCCAATTTGTCTTCTGAGAGACTTCGAGGATTTCCCTGCCTGGTTTCTAGAATTAGCGTGTTTCAAAACTAGTAGCGACGCCAAATGTGATTACTATTTTCTCACCCTCGCGATCTTGGGTCCCTATGGGCATCTCAAACACTGTAATAATCTAGCATGGATGTGTTTCTTTATCTGCAATGTTGAATAACGTATTTGACGGCTAAGAAAATTGATTTTCACTGGCTTAGAAAAGTCCGGCGTAAAATGCATCACTGAAGTCCATCAGAACGGGAATATGGCTTTCAATTTCTCAAAGACTAGGCCTAATTGTAACCACAAAGGGACCAGGAGTGATTTTTGGGAAACAAGTGAAATAAAGCAATACGTGATATTGATCAACGCTAAGATTGAATCAACAAATGTAGATTTCAGCGGAAAAAGGGAAAAGAACATAGCCGATTACTTATTTACATAAATGACAGTTATGAACTATACATCGTACAATTTATTGCGACGCGGTTCTTTCGAGGGATTTCACGGATGATGTAGCGTTGTCTGAAAGAAATGACAACTTTCGCCATAAATGATATAAATCGCTTTCTTTCCAACTCACATCAAATGATTTAGGAAGGGTTATTTGATTCATAGCGCAAGACACGAAGAGAGTCGAGTGCTTATTAATAAAAGGAAATCCGATCGAACACTTTCGTTAAAAAATATGAACATGATGAATTTTGTTCGCATTTACGAAATAAGACAAAATTTTTATTGCTAACAATGAAATCTATAATTTAGAAATTTAAAAAATTTACAAGCTATTTGCACTCGATCAGAAACGGTCACATTTATGCATAAACCATTACTATTCTATATATAATTATATACATGTACAGATGCTTCTTGAACAATTCATATAGTGTCCAATACAATACCTCAAAAATACCCTCTTTTTAAGTAAAAAAAAAAAAAGCCCAACTTCCACTGAAGTGATTTCACATTTCTGATTAATTCAATGCGCTTTTTAAACAGCATGTTTTCTCGATACAACTCCTTTTTTTTTTTTCTTTTTTCACATTGGATTTAAATTGCAACATGAAAATTAAACACTAACATCTTTGTAGTGTCCCCCTTGAAAGGAATATGGACGACGCGCAATGGCGTTAATATGATTATAATAAATGGTTTTTCTTAGAAAACAGGATAACACTGTTAAGCACAGGTCACCGTGGCAGAAAATTAAGTTTGGTGGCGCGTGCCTGGGCATTACAGATCCTAATTCTGCCGCATTCAGTCTCTGTTTCTTTTTAATAAAATCCAGGCCTGCTAATTCTCAGCGGTCGCAGATCGGTCCCTTATTTACGGAGGAGGTGATTGAGAATATTCCACAACACCATCTGGTCACCTGCTATCTAATTTGCTGAACGTTTAATTCATTTAAAACCAGAGAGAGAGAGAGAGAGAGAGAGAGAGAGAGAGAGAGAGAGAGAGAGAGAGAGAGAGAGAATTATTTTAACAAGACCTTGGACTTTCGGTTGGATGTAGCTAACTATTTCTTGCGTCAAAACAAGTTTTAAAAAATGACGCTGGATTCAAGTGAAATGTGCACCGATTGCGTAGTCTTACCCCAAAAGCCAGACAAATCTTGTTGATTTCAAAGAGCCATGGCTGAGTGGCCAGCAATGAAATAGACAGGCTTACGTCACATTGCTGTTTGACACAACTACCCAAAGTCCAAGCTCCAGTTAAAATGGTTATATTTTGTTTTGTTATTATAATACGTAAGACGTAAGATTGGCCGATCTATATGTTTGAAATGCGTAGAGGGGAAATCTTTATGTTTTGGAAAGGTAAATAAAATATATATAAAATTCACTTTTATCGGTTTTAAAACTGTTGGGTTTCCTCGCAGCTCTGTCTGGATTTACGAGATTAATCCTTGATATATTTCACGAGAGAGAGAGAGAGAGAGAGAGAGAGAGAGAGAGAGAGAGAGAGAGAGAGAGAGAGATTCGTTATTCACCTTTATTCACAACCAAAAATGTGTGTTGCTATATACCCCGATCGGTACCTTTGTTTTTTCAAGCTGGTTTGATTGCATTATTTGCATTTTATTTATTAATTACTAGTAATCAACACTTTAATCAATCACAAAGTTTCAACATTATTCGAGCAACTATAAAAAATAGTACTTCCGTCTATAAATCATTATTCTGGTAATGTCTGTGATATTATTTTCAAATTATATTTTCAACAATAGCTATAGATATTGATGAAGAAAATGATAACCATATATATACAATCAACCTCGCAACGTCAGGGGTCCTGATGATTGGGCTTAGGACCCCTGTCGTTGTGAGGATACCAGATGACATGCACCCGATCCAGTTCAAATATATTACCAATCTTCTTTACATGAACAGAATATCCAGATTTCGATTCTAACATTGCATTGATTTAAAAAGAAAATTCTTTTGCAAATGATTTTTTTTTACAAAGTACATGTTATTACTGAGAGATGATGCAACTTGTAAATGAATAACACGAATATTAAGTTTATCATTTTTTTTACATTTTTGATTTTTTCTTTAAATCTATTATTTTTTGCTAGTTTTCAAAACCATATGTAAAACTCGAATAAATCTATTTGATAGTATCTATTGTAAAGTTTTCTAAATGTTTTCCCATTCTATCGCACTACACTTTCTTTTGAAGTAAAAATCAGCAGTTTACAGACTCCATTACACTTCATAAGATTCTGTACGATGTATAAGTCTGATATACATATTCTTTTGGTTAATACTATTAGTACAACCTAAATCCGTGGCATTTTAACTCGCAAAACCGCTTCTCTATGATACAAGCGTGTCGTAAAAGTCTTTAGTTTTAATTTTTTCCGGATCTCAATATATACGGTCACCGGTTTTTCGTTTAGTTTACTTGCATCTTATCCGTTTTGACGAATTGAAAACGTTCACATGTGAAAAATTGTTATTGTATTTTTTAAATCAAATACAAGAGAGATGTTTGCTGTAGAACCTGTTTCTTAGGAATAAATACTTTTCTAAGCGGTAATTATGATTTTTTGTTCTTCAGCTCCCTTTTACACACTTTAAAAGTCTTGTGTTCGTTTCATATTACCGGCTATTTTTGTTTTGAATTCAAAACCACTGGAGGAAATTATAACACTAACTCACTTCATTTTTATCTGTAAAAAACACATTGTTATTGAATTTTTTATACTAGCAAGGCGACAACATTCATAATGAGTGCACCGACTGAAAGTGACAAGACCAAGACTGGCAAGAGACGGAACAAAAACCTGACAGTAGAACAGATCCAGGAGGACAGTATAACACAGGTATTACTCGGATATTTAAACGCTTAGTAAACCTCAAAAGTATAAAACGAGAAATCATTATACAGTGATAATATCCTTCGTTATACATTGCATGATTGAATGGCAAATGTCACTGTGTAATGTTGTGTTTGAAGAATTTAAGTATCAATAGAGGGAACAAAAAACAAGTAGTATATAAATGGTTAGATTGTGAACATGTCAGTTAAGATTTCATAAAAAAAAAATTGAAGAGAAGTGGCCATATACCAGAATGTAAATACTAGCGATACACTATTACATTTTCATGTTATGAATTTAACATTATGGGGTTTATTTATCCATTATTTTTTTTTTATTATGAAATAAGTAGATATGTTTAGATTTATATGTTTTTTAATTTTAAGCTTGCAAGTCAACATTGGTCAAAACAAGCTTTGGAAAATGGAGTTCCATTTAAAACAGAGGTATTTGCCTAAACTGATTTCCTACCTTTAACACTTTGAATTTTAATGAGTTAAAAATAGAAACAAAGTTTTAAATACCTTTTTAACAATATAACACTTTTTAAAACAGATTGTTGAAAAGGTTTTCAAAGAAGAGCTTCTGGCCTCAAAGTAAGTGATATACACACAGAAATAAAAACTTACATGCAGTCCATAGTTCCATACTACATATATATCTGAAGATTACTTGTATGTAGCAAAAAAGTTGAGCAAATGCATTTATTTATTATTACAGAACTGTATAATGGATTCAAGTTTCTCAAATATGCATGTCTTATTTTTTTTCATTTTCACAAGTGTTTATATATCTTGTAAGTGTTGTATAATAAAGATGATCTTTAAACAAAAATCTGTCTGAATTATTTTTTATTAATCTTGTTAAAAGTGCACCCCAGTATTTAAATGCAATATTTCTACTTGGATTTTCAGGTTTTCAACAAAAAGAACTATGTTACTAGAATTCAGGTATAAATACAATATTTTGAGAATGAATCGTATACATTTACAACTAGAACACATTAAATGTATAGGGGTGTGTTAATGAGAAATTTCAAAATATTTTTCTTTTCATTTCAGCCAGTACCTTGAAAATTACTTATGGCCAAATTTTACAAAAGAAAAGGTGAGTTTAAATTTTTTGAAAGATTAAACTAAAAAGTTTTCATTATATTAAAGTATGAATACTTGTAAATGTACATGCCTGTTCATGAATAACTTACCATAATATAATATTCTGAATATTTCAGGGACATGCACACATAATGTCGATTGTATTGATGGTGAATGAAAAGTTCAGGGAAAGAGTACCACCTTGGGAAGTAAGATTTTCAAACATGTTTAATAAATCACTTTGAGATTTTACATAATAGAAAATCCTATCTGAGTTTTATCTATTTAAACAAATACATATTTTAGCTGTTATGAAAATTGATAAGAATTCATTCAATAATGTCTAGTGAATTGACCCTCTTTGCAGCTATGTACATTGTAATTGAAAACCACGCCTGTCTATTTTACTATCATTTTTTTTATGTAGTCCTTCAAACAACACCCCGAGCATTTCAGTGATTTCAGTCTCAGAGCCTTGGAAACCTGTCTTGAAGAGGGTACATCACTCAGAGAGTTGTCCATCCTTCTTATCTTCCTCATTCACTGCTTCAACAGTTTGGTAAGTCCATTTATTCGCCATAATTGGCATCTTTCTAAGGATTAACAGTTACAACCAATAAAAAAGTGTGGACATTGAAAAAGTGATGGAGCTTAATAGTACATAGTGCAATGAACATGTTTAAATATGATTTTGTTACTCAATGTACCTTTAAAAATGCCTCTTGGCTGAACATTTATGTGGTACAAAATCAGATGGTTTATATGTATACATGTACATGTACATGCTTCTCCCTATGAATTTCTAACATTTTGTGTATAATATATTGTGAATTGAATGTTTAAACATTTCTTCTCTATAGGAAGTGGACCTTATTCGTGAGCAGATTCAGAAACTGGTGTCTCTACCTATATGGAGCAATATTTTGCAGGTACTTATGAAACTTAACGATTCTTAATATCTTTTATGTGTGTTGTATGTTTTTTGTTGTGTGTGTGGGGGGGGGGGGGTTGAAGTATATATATTTAATACTGTGTCAAAATAGTAGTGTTTTGCTGGTTTAAACCATTTAATTATATCAAGAAAGGTTTCCTAAAAGAACGAACCTGACATCAATTTGAAAATTTTTCAAACAGGGAAAGAGGGATGAAATTTTCAGAAACAATCCAAAGTACAAAAAATTCTTCAACTTGATCAAGAAGAATGATGCCAAGCTGTCGGAGGATCAGATGAAGAGGGTGACGTTTGAGAGGGGCTTCCTCTACCACATGATCAAAAAATTCCTTAGCGTACTGGACACTGTTCCACTGAAAGGTATTGATGCCCGTTATCCATTGATGTGTATGGAAACTCATCTTTAAAGCTGATCATCATTATAATTTACATGTAGTTCATACAGCTATTGAGCAGTCTTACAGTGTACAGAATGATACAGCATGGCTACTAAATTAATTTTAAAATCTACACTGGGATTTTTGTATGTGGATTGAGCTTTTGTTAAATATAATTATTCTTATTTATGATACCACACATCGTTTAAAACTAAATGCCTATTGTGCATTTTTTTAAACATTAAGTGCTTATACTTGTATGCATAGTGCTGAAATCTTTGTAATCATAAAAACTTGATATTGCTCAAATGCAAACAGATTTTGAATCAAACTTTACATGTTGCTTAACAGCTGGTCAGTCAGACCATTAATTGAAAAAGGAAGACAAATTTCATTTTATTCAAAAACTGCATGTGTTCTATATACCACTTAAGGAAAAGCGACTGAATTTCTGATACAGAGAATTTATTGCAGGTGAAGTACCATTCTCCAAGATAAATTTCTGTGAGCGCTTCCTTGAGTTGATGATTGATATTGAGGCTCAGCTTCCTACGCGACGATTCTTCAATGTTCTCCTGGAAGACTGCCACCTGGTGGTCAAATGTCAGCTCTCCAATCTGTGTAAAAGGTCAGAGGGCAAGCTGTTCGGACAGGTAATTGTCAAAGTTACAAGATGATGTCACAGTGTCTATGAATAACATTGATGTTTTTGTGTACGCTTCTAACACTGCAAACTGAAAAAGATTTGAAATTAAATGAAATTGCATTTGTTTGTGAATAGTTAAATTTTGAAAAAGAATTAAAAAAAAGAAGAGCTTTTGTCTTTTGATTTGGATTACTTTACATGTAATTAAGTTGAATATAAAAGAAAATTTTAGTGCCTCAGATTCTAGACCAATTATTGTGTTGGTAGGTGAAGACATTAACTGTTTTTAATAGACCAAAATATGTAAATCTGTACTTTCTGTTACTCAGTTACTGGAGATGTTGAGCAGTTACACAGAATTTGAAATTGATGACATCACAGGCGAGGCCCTGACTCTGCACAACAGAATTGATATCCATTATGACAGAGTCCTGAAGCTGCAGGTATGAAATAGCAATTAGTGTAATAATGATGTCATGCATTATCAGCATTATTAACTACTATGATATATTTACTAGATTTAATAAAATGGATTTATCATAATATTACATATGAGTCAGACTGATAGTGTAACCTTGCTTAAATTTTATGACGATTTTTGATTTAACCTTCATTGTATAAGGAAAGTATGTTAAAGTAAGATAATTAAATGTGTACATTTATTTCTAAAAATTGTATTTTGGTTTAATGTATTATTTAAACAGAAAGTGGCTTTCAAGCACTTCCCAGACCTGCAAAGGTTTGCCATTGCCAATGTAGCCAGTGTGGACACAAGAGCAGCTCTGACAAAGTACTTTAAATCTCTAAGGTAAGAACATGAAGCATGGTTTACACAATTTTTGCAAACTAATCCCTCCGATTTTACTTAAGATTGCCAATTACAGCAAATATACACTTATACTTGTAAAGAAATTAGATTTTTGTTTTTGAAAGAATGTTGTTCACTGTATCTTACATTTTATTTTAACCCAGTCCCGTAGAACTTCACAAGATCTTAGCATACATCCACCAGTTGCCCCCGGTGGAGAAAGAAGAGGATTGTATATCAGATGCGGACTACCTGCTGGAGCTGTTGATCTCCAGACACGAGAAACGCAAGTCTCAGCAGGAGAGGGTGAATGAGATGCCCCTCTACCCCACGGAGAAGATCATCTGGGACGAAAATATCGTACCTGTAGAGTACTTCTCTGGAGAAGGTATTACATGTACTAGTATATGAAAATATAATTTTGGAAATTTAATGATATTTTTCTATAAATTCGATACAATATACAGAATATATGATGTTGATTTTTATCATTAAAGGCAAATGAAAGAATATTTTAGTCTTTAGATAGAGGGCCTTGCTGAAGAAAGGAATAATGTTGGTTCAGATTTTCATTTGAAACGTTCTTTAACAAACATTGATAAAAGAATTGAATTTGATTACCTGAAGTTATATCAGCTAGCTTGAGCTAGTGATCTTCAGATTTATTCTAAAGTTTAAAAAACTTGGTTTGTTCATAAGAAATGTATTCATTTCATTAACAGGTTGTTTGGCTTTGCCTAAGCTCAATCTGCAGTTTCTGACTCTCCATGACTATTTGTTGAAAAACTTTGATCTTTTCCGATTGGAATCTACATGTAAGTTATCCAACATTGTTTGATGTGTAAAGGTAGTAAATCCTGTATATGAACATGACTTGAAGATAATTCTAAAACTCAACATAATTACATGTGCATTAATGAATTGGTTTTTGTTTTAAATGATTTACATTAAACATGTACATGTACTTGAACTGTTATGCTTATCAAAACTTAAAGTTGACAATGGTATTTACATGCACATTTAATATTATTTATTTACCTGACCTTAAATTTGACATTTGACAGATGAAATTCGGCAAGACATAGAGGATGCAGGATCACATCTTAAACCTTGGTATGTCACTTCATTGTTATAAGATATCTATAACTGATTTCATGAATGAACAAAGCATCACTAGAGAAATAAGCTTGTTTATGGTTTAAAAGATTAAACATTGAATATCTTGCACAAAGAGCTATTTAGATAAAAATATAATTTTTGAAATTCAGATTTTTTTCATAATTTATTTAATTCATGAATGGATGGTGTTTGACTTTTTAGTAGCTTATGTAAAACAGATTGTATCATAAATTATGAATGAAGTATGTAGTGTATGGGTAAACATGTATTTGTAAACTGTCTTTAAAAACTTGATGTATTAAACAGGCAGTCAGAAGATGGCAGCTGTTTGTTTGGGGGATGGGCCAGAATGGCTCAGCCAATTGTTGGATTCAATGTTGTGGAGGTTAGCACTATTCTATATTATTTCTCTCCCTTAACTTTTAATGTATTTTTTATGAAGTAAAAATGAATTAAAGCAGATTGTTTATTTGAGAAATGA
Source organism: Magallana gigas (assembly GCF_963853765.1). Lineage (NCBI taxonomy): Eukaryota > Metazoa > Mollusca > Bivalvia > Ostreida > Ostreidae > Magallana > Magallana gigas. The sequence goes on from NC_088859.1 coordinate 25,320,931, forward strand.
TAATGATTCTTTTTTGACAGGTTGCCAAACCTCGTGTCGGAGAATCTCATCCTGCACAAGTGAGAGCAGACGTCACAGTCAATCTGAGTGTCCGACCTCAGGTTAAAAAAGAATGGGAAGGTGATTATAAATCAAAATATAAGTTTAATTTTCCATTAAACAAGAATCTTAAAAAATCCATATGTATCTTGTTGTTCTGAAAACGATCATTATTAGGGAACTTACAATTTTTAGAGCTTGTGCTTAACAGGGATGGATTCTGACTTTATTTTGACTTAGATATACTTATATGTTTTGTATTAGTTGAACTATATTACATGTCTATTGTACATGTAAGTGAAGAACAACAAATCATGATTACTTTGAATTAGGAGAGGTTAATGTTTTATGAATTATGGTGTACAACTACATGGCTGTTCTGTAGATCTAAGGAAGCATGACGTGGCCTTCCTGATCACTCTGAGACCCACAGTCCCGATCCACCACAAGTACAACTTCCGGGAGCCGTTCATCCCCCAGGTGGGGCTGACCTATGTGCGGGGCTGTGAGGTGGAGGGCATGCTGGATATGGAGGGCAAGGTCATTGAGGATGGTAAGGAGTACAAGAAGATTTTAGATATGTTATGAAGCTGCCTTTATTTCATCATAACAATATTCATAATGTCCTGAAACAAATATAGATATTAATGCAAGGGATGTTTTTCTTAAAACAATTTGGATGAAAAATGTGTAATTTTTTTTTTTCAAAACGGATTTATTTTTCTTATTAGGACCAGAACCAAAGCCCTATCTTTATGGAGACACCCGGACGTTCCGAGTCTGGCTGGATCCCAACCAGTACCAACAGGATATGACCAGTAACATGGATGGTGATGAGGTATATGTGCACAAATATATGCATACTTACACATGTATAGAATCGTCTTTCTGTATCACCCTCCTTTATGCATCCTAATCGAACACCATTGGTTCAGATGTCATGATTCCTATGAAACACCTTATAACAATTTTTATGCCATCTGTTGATTTGACAGGATGTGTATGAGACCTTCAATGTCATCATGAGGAGGAAGCCGAAGGAGAACAACTTTAAGGCTGTCCTGGAAACCATACGTGACCTGATGAACACGGAGTGTGTGGTACCAGACTGGTTACACGACCTCATTCTGGGCTACGGACAGCCAGATGCTGCCCACTACTCAAAGTAAGGGACCCGTCGTATCATCATGGGTTCTATACCAATTCTTTGTTAATATAATACATGTAATAATTACACTAATATTTGACGTTTGTTAAGAAGTTGCAGGGTCATAGAATCAACTTTCTGTATTGCTTTTAAAATCTTGCTGTCATTTACTTTTGTATGTTTGTGATCGCTAAAATGAATTGATTTATAGGTACAATGTACATGCTTTAGACAAGTAATAAAAGAAATATTTCTGTTCGTAGTAAAACTATCATGAATTTATTTATCAAGATTTTTTTCTGATTTCCATCCTTTTGAAAAAAAAAAAGCTGAGGGTTTACAGTTACAGCTAGGTTGAAATGTTCTTTTGGTAGACATGATATGAGGATTATTTGTTATGACAATGGTTGGCAATGGTATGAATGAGTTTTTAATGTTTTATTAGTGTATGTTTTCATGTATGTGTTTACAGAATGAGTAACACGATTGAGACCTTGGACTGGAACGATACCTTCCTGAACATTGATCATCTGAAGGCCAGCTTTCCAGGACACGAGTTTGAGATAACCACAGAAGATGTGAGCAAATGCATCCCACCATTCAGGCAAGTAATATTAGAGACATAGGCATGTTTGTGGACCTGCTTCTACTGAGATCAAACCACCTTTCTTTCTTAGTGCATATTGAATTGTGATATTAAACTAAGCAACCAAAAATTGATATATTAATTAATTGAATTGAAATGAATGTTCTTCAGTATGCAGTTAAATGGGTCATGTTCTTATGTAGTACAGTGTTATTTTTGTCTTATTTGTACAATTTGTGTGAGTTATATGAATTGTTTACGGTACATAAGCTAGTACACCGTTTTAAACATGGCCATTTCTGTCTGACAGGTTGACATTTACAAAGCAGCAGGAACCAGCGACAGGGAAGAGGAAGGCAGCAGAGGAGGAACCAACGCCCTCCAAAAAAGTCATCATACAACCCCACTTCATCGAAAACAGGGGTCCATACCCATACAACCAGCCCAAAAAGTATGTACTCTATACTCTCATAATAGTGTGGAATAATGAGCACACAGAAAGTGTAGCATTGTTTGTGGGTTCAAAATGTCTGTTATACAAGTATATCTACTGTATTACTCTAAGGTATATAGTTCAGATGGTCTACTTTGGAAAGGATTTGTTATAATACCTCATGAAGATCAAGTTATTCAAAGCATTTGAATATTTCTGATTTATAATGAATTTTGGTTGATCAAACTTTCTTTCAGAAATCAGATTCCGTTCACCCCCACTCAAATTGAGGCCATACGGTCAGGCATGCAGCCAGGTCTGACCATGGTAGTTGGACCCCCGGGGACGGGTAAAACGGATGTGGCCGTACAGATCATCTCAAACATCTACCACAACTTCCCTGACCAGCGCACCCTTATTGTCACACACTCCAATCAGGTCAAGTATACACATACACTATGTAGCTTGATATTTCTTGATGTATCTGCTTCTGTAGTTCACAATGGCTTCATTTCTCAAAGGTTTCTGATTGTACGTTTGTTGATTGTGGATCAGCAGTTATGATGCTTAACTTCAGATCAAAAGTGTAATGGCTGGAATCACTTGTTATGAAAACTTTCACAACTATTCTTCTTTGTTAAACAGGCCTTAAATCAGCTCTTTGAGAAAATCATGGCCCTTGACATTGATGAGCGACATTTGCTCCGTCTTGGTCATGGAGAGGAAGCCCTGGAAACTGAGAAAGATTTCAGCAGGTAAAATATGCTGTACAGTATAATTTTATAAGTTTTGTAACATGTTTTGCTATATGAAAGTGTACAAGTGAAATACAGTAAGCAGAATAGAAAAAAAGTAACTTTTGCAAAAATCATTTGGAAGTTGCTGAGCACTTTGATTTGTTAAAACAAACATTCTCTTTCACGATAAGTCCTCTACAAGTCATGTACAGAATGACTGCATTTAGTATCTGCCTAAACAGCATCTAAACATTTTTTCATGGACAAGAAAGGTAGCTTCACAATTCAGAGATGCTAGTGATGTATATATAATGCGTGTCTGATTTGTAGATATGGGCGTGTGAATTACGTCCTTGCCCAGCGCCTAGAACTCCTGGAGGAGGTGGCCAGGCTACAGAGTAGTCTAGATGTCAAGGGGGACATGTCATACACCTGTGAAACAGCTGGATACTTTTACCTCTATCAGGTAAAATTATCACACAAGTTTTCTTGATAAAATTCTTTTATTTGTCTCCAAAAGAAATATATGCACTGGTATAATGTTCATACTTTGTGTTATGTATAATAAATGGATGTAAAAGGAGGATTGTTAATAATCCGATATGATTTATTAAAAAAAATGCCTTGGAGGGAATTTAATTTTTGTTTAAGAAAACATATTTCAAGTGATACAGGAACAATCTTCCCATAGTTTCAGTGAATAAAAAAGGAGGGTTTTTTATTGCAAGAATTGGAATTGCATGTATTTTGTAAAAATGGCAGGGTATTGAATCAAGCTTAATTGTGTACATGTATTCTAATATATGTATGCAATAATTATAGGTGTTAGCAAGATGGGAAGAATATCAAAGTAAACTCAGAAATCAAAAGGTAAGTTAGATTTTCTGTTTTTAATAAAAAAAATTCTAATCTTTAAGTTTTGGTTCATCCTAACTTGTTTTACTTTGCTTCTTAAAAGTTAAATATGAATCAGGAAATAAAAGTTGGAGACTTTCTAATAATTCATTATTTGTATTGCAGAAAATATTGTAAATGTCAAATACATGTACCTTTGCAGGAAAAGACAGTTGATATCATCAAAGATGAGTTTCCCTTCACAAAGTATTTTGAGAATGCCCCTCAGCCTATATTTAAAGGAAGATCTTACGCCGAAGATATGGACATGGCAGAGGGCTGCTTCAGACACATAAAAAAAATCTTCACTCAGCTCGAAGTAAGAAGAAACATAGTCTAAAAACTTCTTAGATACTACTGTAAACCATTGTTAATGAATTTTGTTTACTACTCAGAAGCTATTTGTAATAAATTTTTTATGTTCATACATATATATTTGAATCTCAAAGTGTTAATTGGAGTTTTTAAAATACTTGAATGTACAAGGTAAAAGTAAATGTGCATACACAGGTATGTATACAATTAAGTTTAAATAGAACTGTTACATAATACCTATACTTATATGACATTCCTTTATGTATGAACCACACATTCTGACCTACTATACCATTAATACAAAATTTCACAAAAAGTGTACACATCTTAACAATATGCAATTAAAAAAATTCATGCAATTTTGTTGATGTTTGTTGCTGTTCTTAAATCATTGAGCATACAAGCACTGTCCTTTGCTAAATAACAGGAGTTCCGAGCCTTTGAACTGTTGAGGAGTGGATCGGATCGAGCTGAGTATCTGTTGATCAAGGAGGCTAAGATCATCGCAATGACGTGTACTCACGCAGCCCTGAAGAGGAGGGACCTGGTTTCTATCGGATTCAAGGTACTGTGTCGAGTTCTACAAACGTCTTTAGACACACTAGTGAGGAGACACTGAGCTGTCTGTATTATGATTGATAGATAAACATGAACATATGTGTTATAAATTTTATTTGATGTTACCAATCCATGTCTTTGCTTTATAAAAGGTATAAAAGTTAAAATACAAATGTAAATGTCATTCTCTTGTGTCAGTTTCTGTCTTGAATACATGTATTTTGATTCAAATTTCAGTTTGACAACATTTTGATGGAAGAGTCAGCACAGATCCTTGAAATAGAAACTTTTATCCCATTATTGCTACAGGTATTCTATGAGTGTGATATACTGGTAACAATAATCCTGTCCAACCTATGAGCAGTATTATTCTTAGGAGTGAAGGGATTGTTGGATTAAAATTTAGCAATTGTAAAAATAAACAACATTATAGTCTGGAACTAAAATTGCTGTTCGAATGAACAATTAGACAAATATCAAAGGTGTTGTTTTGGGCAGATTTTTCTGTGCTCTCATAAATCAGTTTTAACATGCATTTCCATATATGTGACTTAATCTGGAAACCTTTTAAAAAAAAACCTTGGTTTAATTAATTTTACTTGTTAAAGAACCCCGAGGACAACAACAATCGTCTGAAGCGCTGGATCATGATTGGAGACCATCACCAGCTCCCCCCTGTCATCAAGAACATGGCGTTCCAGAAGTTCTGTAACATGGAGCAGTCCCTCTTCACACGTCTGGTCAGGCTGGGAGTTCCAACTGTTGACCTTGATGCTCAAGGTCGAGCAAGACCAGGGTATGAGACTTTGTTAGATGGGCTTATTCATATATATGGAAACTGAAATTGACTGAAGGCAACTTTATCATTCCAAATATCTGGTGTTAAAATAAGCTCAGATATATTATATTATTGAAACTAGAGTTAATACTAACAATGGTATTTTGTAAACGTCTTTTTTTTCATTTCAATGTACAAAAAAAAAAGTAAAACATTTATATGATTTTTCATCGTACTGTACATATGTGACAATATATTTATTTAATTGTAATTGACACTTGCAATGTATCTTTGACTAAATATTTAATGAAAAATTTCAGGATAGCCAGTTTATACAATTGGAGATACAAGAAACTGGGCAGCCTCTCTCACGTCATGGTGCATCCCGAGTACAAGAAGGCTAATGCAGGGTTTGTGTTTGACCATCAACTGATAGACGTCCAGGACTTCAATGGTGTGGGAGAATCTGAACCCAACCCATTCTTCTATCAGAATTTGGGGGAAGCTGAGTACGTGGTAGCTACGTTCATGTATATGCGACTTCTTGGTTATCCTGCTGAGAAGATTTCCATCTTAACGACGTACAACGGTCAGAAACACCTGATCAGGGACGTGATCAAACAGCGATGCGGCAGGAATCAGTTTATTGGGACACCACACAAGGTACTCTGCAACAGTCTTACTATTTTATACTCAGTGCTATTTTTATTTGTATTTTTTATGAATATAATGGCTGTGGTATATTGGGTTATCAATAATGTTCTTTTTTTTGAGACTTTTTTATGGAAATGAATGTTGGTATATAGTGAAGACTTTATAATCATGATTTGTCAATCAGTAGTGTAAAAAATTATGTTGTTTAAAATTTTGGGAATATGATATAATTACAATTTGGTTGAACAGTAATTTTTTTCGCTATAAATTTATTTGAGTAACATTATTGGCACTACAGTGTATATGAAAATACATGTACCGGTACTTATAATTCATCCTTGCAGTACTCATTTACATGTAAATAAAATATGCTTAATATTTAATAAATTTTGAACAATGTGCATATACTGGTAAAAGAATCAAAGCCCTTATGGATACCATTTCAAGTTTATTTTGTTTCTATTTGTTAGTAGTGTAACTAAGCATCAGCAGAGACCTAAGATGAAAATACTTTTTATCTCTTTCCAGGTGACTACAGTTGACCGTTACCAAGGTCAGCAGAATGATTACATCCTTCTCTCACTCGTCAGGACAAAGACAGTTGGACATTTAAGGTATTATTTAATGAAACTATGAACCTAAAAATAAATCATAATTAATTTGAAGCAAAATAAATTTTTACTCTGGAAAAAAGGTTTGTGGCACTTTCAAATAAACATGATGAATTATTATCAATGCTATGATAGTTCTTAAAATTTATTATTTTTTAAAAATTTAATAGCTTATTCTTCTACCTTTAAAGTTTAAATGAACATGTATGTTCATTAACATGTGTATATAATTTCCATGTGTATATACATGGAAATTGAAAAAGTTAAAAAAAAATTTTGTGTTAAAATAGAAAATGCATTTATGTTATTTTTGTTGTACAGAGATGTGAGAAGATTGGTGGTAGCCATGTCCCGAGCCAGACTGGGACTGTACGTGTTTGGCAGGGTCTCTCTATTCAGTAATTGTTTTGAACTCACGCCAACTTTTAACAAGGTAAGAATAAAAGATCATCAACTGATTATTTAAAATTATATATTTTTTTTAAATTTTTTTAAATTTAATTTTTTTATTATTAAAAAACATCTACAAGTTAGAACACCTCTTTTTAGACAAGTGTATTATTGTTTTATGATTAATTTCTTGAAGTACACTGTAGATATATAGGCTTTATATATGAAACAGGTAGTTAGGATATCAAATATGAAACAGTTTATGATTTCTGGTGAATGTTAACACGATAGTTTATATTTCATGATGACAAATTTTATCATGAATTTTTTGTTTACAGTTGATGGCCAGACCCTTACAACTTCACATTGTGCCATCAGAAGTTTATCCGCCCTCCAGGAAGGTATACAAGTTATCTGTACTTCTGTACACGTTTATTGAAAGCTATCAAAAAATAAATTAAGCCAATGAATTTTTAGTTTGTGGACCAAAAATGTACTGATACTCATAAATATTTATTTCATTTTTGAAAATAAAACAGGATTTATTGAAGAACTTTTGTCATAAAGTTACATGACATTTTTATCCCAAGTGTGGTTATTATACATCTGTCCTTATGTAGATGAATGAACCAATCAAAGGAGAAGCAATGATTATGAAAAACATGCCCCACATGGCTCAGTTTGTGTACGACTTCTACAACCAGAAAATCAACAGACTGATGTCACAGCACGGAGGAGGAAGACAGACAAAGGTAAAACAGCTCCTGGATATGTAATCATTTATATACATGTATTTTGTCACCCTACTTATCAAAGAGTTGTGATTCTGGGTAATATTTATTTCAAGGTATCTTCTTATGAAGTAGGCCACCATATGACCTACAGTCTAAATTTTTATTTTTTATTTATAAAATGATTCACTTGTGCATTTTAAATGGTTGACCAAAATATTGAATGTTAAAGTCAAGTTACAAGTGAGATACAGAGGTAAGAATTGGTTGCTATGTAAACAAAGCTCGAGTCTTATAGTTGTTTACAAAAAATGTAATGTAGAGAATTACCATTTCTTAGACAAAATGACATGCAAAATTTAATTCAATATCCACATAAATACTATTATCAACGAAAGAAAGATTTATTTGATTGAAACTTACACCAATACAACACATAATTATGTAAAAAATGACAATATTCAAGCTTTGTTTACAAAACAAATAATTATGAACTCTGTATCTTGCTTATAACTTGATATTTGACTTTAAAATTTTGACAAAGCATTATAGACTTCTATATTCATCAGTATAAACATTGAAAATAATAAAATAAAATTTGAAAATTTTAAGTCAAATCGTGTCCAAGTCCCTTTAATTCCCTGACCCCGTTGTTATGTATCAAAATGCGAGAATATAAAAAATCTGAGTGTTTATACAAGGTACTCATATGAGTATCTAGCACCTGAAAAGGTGTGGAAATCAATTGACAGTAGCAATCTTTCCATTTTAGAAGTTGGGTGCACTTAAATGTTATATTACAACAATAATTATAAATGGGTATAACAAATACATTGTAACTGCTGCTTTTTGAAAACCATTTCATTAATCACAATCATTCATTGTGAGTTAATATACATGTATCATGATCGGGTTTTAATTTTATGTTTTACAAATTTTTATTTTGCACAAATTCAACCTACTGTGATTTGCTGCAAAATGAAAAAATTGCGAATTTTTTCGACCGGAATTTTAACCTGCTATACAGCATCTCAATGCTCTTTTTGAACACCACTTGCAAGAACAGCTTTAACAGCCATAGAGCTTCAATGTGTCCTTTTATAAGTAGGTCACAGTGACCTACTTTTGGTAATCTATAGTAGCATAATCACAGAAAATCTACTAAACCAAATATACATGTATACTTTCATCTTTAGGCTGAACCTTTAGAGACACCGCCTATAACTGAAGAGAAAAAGGAAGAATCACTGGAAACCGAACCAGTGGAATCACAGGACACCAAAATGGAAGGATGAAAAATTTGAGAGGACTAAAGTGAATTCATGGAAAAGTGTAAACATCTTCATCCCATTATGTGTTAATGTATAAATCCATTATCAGACTTCATATCATGATAGAAGATTTTCAAAATAAAATTCCATTTTAACTATGGAAACTAATGTACTAGTATCTTACTCTCTTTATTAATGAATTCAATATTACAAAAGCAGCAATTGGACAATTCATTATTTTTCATTTGGACAATGTCACATCTGTGGGCTTTAAGCTGTTAAGATAATGTTTGGCAGGGCATTTGTGTCATACTGATATGTTTCTTCTTCATCTTCAAATGATACTTTACTTTTTTTTTTAAACCATCTTTGATTCTTGATTGTATTGTGGAAATGCTATAAATTCAGTTTAAAAGAATTATAACTTTATAAGATCATATTGTACATTCACTATTTTTTTTAGGTTACCTGAATCAATAGGGTGACCTATTTTGCTATCTGTTTACATATAGAAATTAAATCACTTGTAATTCGAGAATTTGATCCAAGGATTTGTGTCATTTTATTCGCTCCCCATACATCCTCTGAATATCTTACCATTGTCATTGACAGTGTTGGTTTCACGTCAGATTTTTCTCCCACCTGTTTCATCTCTTTCTCTCTAAGTTTCAACTGTGTAGAGGCAGTCTCCATGGGTTTAATTTCTCTGTTCTCTGGTTTTATATCTGGAACCGTTACTTTACCCAGTAATTTGGCAATATCCTCCTTGCTGCAATGACCAGTAGTAAATACTGGAGGGACTGGTTTGGTGATCTCTGGTATGGGTTGGATTTTTAACTGATCAGAAAAAGAAAAAATGATTGGATTGTTTTGAAGTTTAGCAGAGGACAGGTAGCCATGGAACTCTTTGACAAGGTGTTTGAGATAGGAGATGTAATTATGATAAGTTTTGTCTTGATTCTGAAGCTCCTCCATTAGTGACTCTTCCATTTTGTTGACTTGTTCTATTTTATCTGATAACACTGTGTCCACCAGACTTTTAAGCATTTCAGCTTCAGCCATTATGGATGTTCGCATTTTATCCATGGTTGCTTTTATTTCTTTGGTATCTTTCATTATTACTTTTTGCATATCTTGTGAAGTTGGGATAAAATAGTGATGGATTCTATAGATCTCATCAAGGCAAAGAGTGAATTTTTCCGAATAAATTGTTTCTAAATCATTGAGTGTGTGTTTTTGATGGTCTTGTATTACACACTTAGAACATACTGGAATTTGACAGTCCTCACATAGCATGTCTATATTCCTAGTTGGGTGATCCTTGCATTGCTCCACAGGAAGTTGATGCTGGCGTTGTCTGTAAAAAACCACTTCATGGTTCTTGGTTTTCGAACTCTTCTGGTGTTCATCTCTGCATTGTTCACACAATTGCAAGTGACAAGGATTGCAGTAAAACTGACAGTTCTTCTTACACTCTTCAGTGCCACACACCAAGTAGTGCTGGGCTGCATCAGGTACTTGGGATTTGGAAAGTGCCATCTAAAAGAAGGTATATCAGCTCTGTTAAAAGAGTTCTGAAGAGCAACTGCATAATCAAGTTCTGCACTATACATAAAATTTGCGTCTGAATTGCATATCACCTTCATATTTCAATATTTATATTTACCAAATATTAATCTCCCTAGATCTATTTTTTTTTAGTTACAGAAATTGACTAATTCATAGCTCTATAGACATTGACATGACTGAAATCCACACGATTCAGTTTTAACCAGTTTTATCGACTGAAACCTTTTAGCAACCAAGAAAACTCACACCTACGTATGGTGATGTCAGACCCGAATTCCCATAAGGCAACAACCGGATTAGTTCAATATCATGTTATTCTTAATTAAGGATTTAAGAAACAGGAAATATTTGGGGTAGAGTTGGGTAAATATAATCTTTATTAGCTGAAATCATGTGCGCCCCCCCCCCCCCCCCCATAATTGCAGAATAGATCATAATTGTTTTGGTTGTATGAAATGTAGCAAACTTACGTAAATAATTAAATAAATTTCATAAATGTTTTAAACGTGAAATGGAAATATTCAACTTACTGTTCTGTGATAGAATAGCTAGATCACATGCACAGATTGGTTTCTTCTAGGGTGGATTTCACACTTTGTACCTTAATTCAGTCACTGATACGAGCGTTAAGTGCGTAAAGTTACATGTACCTCTTCAGATAAAGTGAATTGGCAAACCATCGTCAAATAAGATAAACCAAGGAAGAAGTACATATCCCATGTGTTCATCAAGTTAATATAAAGTATGACCCTCTTATGAGTAAAACAAAGAAATATCATGTATAATTTATCACCTTTTATTCTGAACCATAACACTTTATTTATAAAAAATATTACATTATCCAGTGTCTTAGTCTAGCTCTGATAATACTACGAACCGATTTTGTAACTTATAGTCCAATACATATTTTATCACTAACAATATTTTGATATTTAATCGTAAAATTGCTGAAAGTTATATGAATATAATAGGGAATCATTCTTCGGAGATTAAGAAGAGACAAATTACGATCGAGTGTGATCAAATCTATCATAAATCATACGGGCTTTATTGGGTTTAATCACCCCAACCGTATTTAATCACCTCATAATACTAAAAAAAAAGATATGATTCCCTGTTTCTTATTTAAAATTGGCGTCTGCATTTAACTACATCTCAAAATACGCAAAAAAAAAATGATTCCGTTTATAAAGCTTTTTTTCTTACATATCTCGATATTTTGTTTGTTTGGTCTTTTTGTCTTTCGTATTACAAAGTTATAGGCGGTGGAAAGGACAAAAAGTATTGAAAAAAATACAAAACAAATACTTGTCTTACAGTATTCAAATGTAACGTCCATTTCGCTCCGATGTAGATTTCAGTTTGTGTATGTACATGTATGGCAAGGTGTGAAACTTGTCCTCATTTATTTTGGCAATGAACATGTACATTTAGGATCATTTATTGTACACAAAGTTGTTGATTATGGTTTTATTTATTTTGCGTATTTTGAGTAAATAGTGCATTCAATCTCAATCCTTACAATTTTATAGTCCTTAGAATTAAAGTTTAAAAAATTATGTATTTTGGTATTTTTGCCCTCTCCACCGCCCATATTTAAGGAATAAGGAGTCATTCTTTGAAGATTATGAGGTGATAATTTCGGTCGGAGCGTGGTATAATCCAATAAAGCCCGAAAGGCTTTATGCTATGTATTACTACGCGGCGCAGCCAATACCGTTTTTCGGTTATGGTATAAGACACACCCATTTTGTGCAACTTATGTTTTACGAAGTTATTGGGTTTTAGAGTTAAAATTGATTCGTAATGTTATCACAGACAAAGACAGTTGAAAATGTAAATATATACCAATAACCCGCTTATGCGGATATGTATTTTTTTCTGCAATGACGCATCCTTTATTCGTAACTGCATAAATCACCAAAGAAATAATTTTATAGATTAACATTACTATTATATAGCTATACATACCTATATATGAACATATATTGACATTCGAAAATTGTTGGATTCTGTATTTTTCATTGAATCACTACGATGCGTTAAGTATTAGAAAGGTTGGTAATGATGATGTAATAAATCAATAGATATAAACTCTTCAAAACTGATGTTCCGGGGGTACATGTATTTCAGAAATAAAAATGCATATGATTGCAATTCAATAATCTTAGGGCTCTTAATTACTTTTTTATATTTACATTTTCAACTGTCTTTGTCTGTGATAATATAACGAATCAATTTTAAACCCTAACACCCAATAACTTCATATAACATGAGTGAACACAAAATGGGCGTGTCTTGTAACACAACCGAAAAACGGTATTGGCTGCGCCGCGTAGTAATACATAGCATGTGCTACATAAACAATTAGTGGTTTTTAAAATAATGTTGTTTGAAAGTGACAAATTAGAAAAATATAAATATAAGTAATAAGGAATCATTCTTTGAATATTATGAGGTGATAATTTCGGTCGGAACGTGGTCAAATCTATCATAAAGCACTTCGGGCTTTATTGGATTTGACCACGCCCCGACCGAAATTATGACGTCATAATACTTAAAGAAAGATTCCTTAAATACAGTTTTTCTACAATGATCGCGAAAATATATATATATATATATATATATATATATATATATATATATATATATATATATATACCGGTATATATATATAACACTTACTAACAACTTTAAATGTAGTTATTACGACTTCTCATCGCGTTATTATATTTTAAACATCACGAGACCGTGGAAAACTCTTTGATTTCATTCTAATTTAAAAACCATCGTAATTTATGACCATTAAAATTAATCACAAAAAATAAAATCAGTTGGTTTTTTTTTAAAAAAGCGCAATTTTTTAAAGTGTGCTGCAAAATACACACACCCTTAAAAGGGCATGGTCACCATTTTGGTCAAAAATTATTTTTCCGATTTTAATTTTAATAGGCAACCAAAATTTGAATGTCATTCGTTGAGTTATAAGCAAGTTACAGAGCTTGCAATTCTTTGCTATGTAAACAAAGCTTTTGTTTACATTTTGAATGTTGAAGTGAAAATTCCAATTGTAGACCTGAAATGAACGTTAGGAACTGTTTATTCATGCTTAAGATGAATAACAAGATAGACGAATCAGCTTGAAAAAGATTTTTACTGGTATATTGAACCAAAACAGGGCATGAGCCTTGTTTACATGATAAAGAATTGTGAGCCCTGTTTCTTGCTTGTAACTCTACGACCGACTCTCTAATATCGTTTGATCATCAGAAATACATTCCTAAAGCACTACATGTAAATAATAAAAACAGAAAAATAAAATTTGATCAAAATCGTGACCATGCCCCTATAAATGCAATAAAATAGAATGTTTTAAATGCTATGTATACACAACACAATACTTGACTGTTGGTTGTTTCCAGTGAACTACTGTAACAATTATTTTTTAAAACAAGACTTTCTTAACAACAATTACAACTTTTACAAAATTAAACCCATAGACCATGCAGAAAAGCATATTACAATATCTTAGCTAGGTTAGTAAAAAAAAATCTAGAGATATATACCCATAAAACAACACAGAACTAATCAATAGTGAATTGTACAATTTTATTTTTTCCTTCAATATAAATAATCAGCTAATGTATCACAGTTTATTTTCGTTTTCCTTTTGGTGCCTTTTCTAAACCTTTGATGTACTTTTTGGGAATTCTATATTTTCCTATAAAGAGAAAAAGATAATTGATGTAACTAATTAAGATGGTTAATCTACATATTCTCATAAAATGCAATACCTATTGGCAAACAATGATAAGAAATTACCCGTCAAGAGATCGGCAACAAAGGCAATCTGGTTGCCCTGGATGACCACTTGCATTTTGTTGGAACTACTTTGAGACACGGTACAACTACACTGGATCGCTATCTGGATCTCGTGGGCAAACTCCTTCAGATCCAGTCCAAACACATCCAGGTTATCCACGGTCGTCACCTTAAAACCAACAGAAAATGCTGATAATAAAATACGCATTTGATATAAAAGCATCTTCATTTTCATTCCAAGATATATTTATAATCTTCACAGACATTATTTTCTCAATTAGGAAAAAGTTTGGATTTATCCTTAAATCACAAAAAAATATCAAATACACGAGATTTTGAAGTCAAAACCAGTTACAGCACACACATTTATTTTGGCCAGTTTTGTTTTTCTGTTGCCCATATTTGAATTGAGCAATTAAAATGACATTAAATTAAAGTTCCAAATCATTTAACACAACAGTGTCTGGGAAGATTTTAAATCCAGTTAATACATGTATATATAGCATCATCTTTCCTTGATAGGGTGAATATAAACTGCAGAAAATATATAGTTTGTATACAATATCAACAATTTTTATCACTTTGCTTTTGTTTACGTCATAAATTACGTCGTAAATTACGATAACCTTTCTTCATAAAATGTACATGTAAAAGTTCATGATCTTCTTTTGCATACAATATCATCTGTAATACATTAACTGGATACTTTTATCCCTTTAAGAACCCTCTCTTTCCCTGTTATGGACGATACCTTTTTGTTGGAACCTCTTTGGAACACATTAAGGGTGATTTCTTCCATTTTGCCTTTCCTGATGATAGGTGGTTGTCCTTGAAACTCCACTTTGAACACATTTTGCATCTTGCCAGCGATTCTGAACAAATTCAATAACATTGTAAGTGAAGTAATCTTAAAAAATCTTCAATGTTTTCATGGCAATCTATTTTCTGAACATAAATGCAATAAACCATTAGCATTTGCTGTTTACCTTGAAGTTAAATCGTCCCATCGAAATTGAGTGACGTCATTCTCTCCCTTATTCAGCACAATGGAAGCAAGCAATGGATCCAGTGTAACTTTGCTTGAATGAAAACAAATAATAACTATTGATATAATAAAGTTGTTTGAGATGTAATTTAAACTGTTAATTTCAAAAGGTGAGATGTACTGGTATTATTCAGTGCATAGACAATGCAACACTCACTGTATACATGTATACTTTCCATGGTATAATGTCATGTTTCATAGTTACATGTGTATTCATAATAAACAAAAATAATGTACAAATTCTAAACTTATATGAGAGATAAACTGTGTATATGCTACATTTACCTCTTGTTCTTTTCATCCTGTAAATTGTTTTTCCTCACATATTCATTTATTATATTCCGCAACTCTGAACCAGTTACTGCACTTCCTTTTCTACCAAAATAAATAAATACATAAATAAAATGAAATCAATGTATGATGATCATTAAATGAAAGAAAGATATACCTTATGTAATCCAAATTTAGTTGTTTGTTTGAAAAAGGTTACCTTACGTTTGTTTCATGCAATAACATAATATAAACATCAAAATCAGTGCCACTATATTGTACAAATGGAAACCAACTCGCAACCAAAGAGATGATTACAAAGTGATACAACAAATGATACAATCTATTTATTAGTCTACACCGACACCATAGCAAGAAGAAATCTGGAGAGAGAAGTGGCTCAGTATTAATAAGGGTTTTTTGTGTTGAAGAATAGTCATGGGCCAGATTTTATTCACTGTTGTGTGCTTGTGGCCGTATGATACATATGATAACATATGATTTCAACAACAAAATTTGATATCAGTGATTTCTATCTGATTTGATTTAAATAGATACATACCGGTATCTATACTGATTCCATAGAAACATTGAATCTCGAGGAGAGAAGTGGTTCATTTATTGTGAGGGTTGTTTTGTTTCAAAATGGTCATAGAACAGTTTTTATCCCTGTTTTGCACCTGTGGCCCTAGACTTTATATGCATATGGTTTCAATTGACAAAATTAAACAGATTTGGTTTCTACAGATACATGTCTTCTACATCTAGCTGATTTACATTTAACCGCTGACTTACTGCATTCCAAGTTCTTTCACAAGGGGGAGGACGGCTGCATTGAAAGACAACATTTCCGTGATGCGGGGCGGGTGGTATTGGGAATCCGATGTCTCTGCTGGGGCTGCTTCCCTAACTCCAGCACCTTCTGGTGGTTTAACGTACCGTAATCTGTAAAACAGGATTCACATTCACATTTTTTAAATTAATTTTCATTCATACATTATCTTATTACATAACTCAAGAGGTCGTGGCATATTATTTGTACAATGTACTTATTTGTAAATATGATAGATACTATAAAAAACATTTAATCAATTACTTTATCTATCATTTTGATACTTGATTCGACCATCAGTCAGTTTTCTGGTACATCATAAATTGGTGACTTCTTCTTACACCAATTCAAATCTAACTGAATATTGAAATAAATTCTGAGCCATCTGAAAACCATTGGGTTCCTTTTTTACTCACTCTGGGTGATCTTTCTTCATTTCTGTAATGCTTTCCACACCTTTGGACAACTCTTTTACTTTTATATATCCAGCTTTCTCCATTTCTTTTAAAAACTTGGATAGTTTTTTGAATGAAGTCTTTTTGACATCTAAGTGTTTATCAGCTGGACTAAAAATGAGATACGAATAACATGGCAATAAAATTTTGTTTTGAAAAAAAAAGAGAGTATGCAAACTACAATAAATATTGCCTTAAATCTGACAGTTTATACAGTAATTGTCCCAATATTGATGATTAATTGAAGAATAGCTACATTTGCTCATCCTTTCTGAAACTTTAACCTTTTGATCACCAGAGGATAGATATCTTAAGAGTAAATGTCAAGATCATACTTCTGGGTCAAAGGTTACTGACTGATAATGTGAACAGTGCAAGGTTGAATTGATCATTGAATAAAAATACAAAATTCTCATGCTCTAAAAACAAGAATTGAACAATATATTTTATTTACAAAACTTTTTTTTAAACTTGAAAAAAACCTTCCATGAAGCACTTACCAGAATTTGACCATATGTAGTTTGTAGAAAGCACTTGTAAGAACTGGGAGGTCTGTAGGTTTCAGAGACTTTTTCATGGCACACTGGAAACACAACTTGAAAAGATCGTCCATAGATTCTACAAGAAAAAAATTGGAAAGGCTTCAGGGGTCAAATATGTTATTAATTTCTATGTTTGTATTATTTTGTATTGACATCATGAAATTCACTGAAAGTTGAACACATTTTGGAACAAGGTCAAATGCAGGAATGTGAGATACAAATCAAATTTTATTAATCAAGCATATTGATTAAAGGATAGATGAAGAGGTGAAAAATCATTCCATCTTCACTTATCAAAATACAATAAGCCAATTTAGTGTCTCATGGGATATTGCTTATTTCTCTTTCCCCACTAATAAAATACTGAATTAATTAGAGGCATTTAAATATTTAAATATATACATCTTTAATATTACTGCAAACAGGAGAATCAAAGAGCGTCAGTTTTAATGGGGATACATATCTATCCATTTCTATATTCTTGTAAAAAAAAAAAAAAAAAAAAAAAAGGAACCTTAAAAATGGTATGATCCAATATGACCTCAGAAAGTTTAAATAAAATGGGATTGGGTGTTTAAGTAAAAAAATAATACATACCCCTCTCCCCAAATAAAAAAAATCAAGTAAATGACTGCTGCTCTAAATTTGAATAGTAATCAATACATTCTAAGACTACCTTTAGGTGACTGATCCACAGTACTAGTGTCTCCCTCGATCTTTTCCTCTTCCAAGCTCATCCTGTCTGTTGATGCAGCTAGATCCTCCCCTCCCTCCCCCTCGCTGGACCCCTCCTCCCCAGAGAGTTGATGTTCTGGTTCCTGGCTCCCCTCACACATGTCAGGTTCCTCAGCCAATTGATCCTCACCCTCAGCTGTGTCGCCATCTTGAGATTCACCCGCCATGTCTAAAACTGTTTCCCTTGTCTTTTCTGGTAATAATGGTGGTTTGGATTTGTCTCCAAATGCCCTAGTTAAATGAAACAAACATTAAAAATTTGAGGTATTAAATATAGCTTAATTATTACGGTAGATAATAATTTCATGTTGCATAGGCCAACTATTGGATTTCAGATTTTAAGTATAAAGATTATTCAAAGTAGAAATGAATATGCCTTCCAAAATCAATTTGGGATGTAACTGGCCAGAGACCCAGATAGATAACTTTGTTTGGCCTCATTTGTACATACATGATGTTTTGTTAAAGCAATATAAGTCAATTTCTATCAAATTTATTACCAAAGTTCATCTCCTAGTATGTGTAAAACATGGACACCCTTTCCTCTCATCGCTGAATCAAACATGTCACTGCCTGACATAGCTGCTGTACCCACTGCTATGGGGCTCCTAAAGGGAAATGTTATATATATTTTTAATTAAATAAGAATATTATTCTATCTTTGTAAACAGAAAATACTGCACATTCATTTTGAAGTTGTAATTACAAAGTTTATTAAATCATTAATAATGGAATTATTCTTTTAAAAAATTATATAAAATAAATGTACCGTTAATTAAGAATTTAAGGTACTTTAAAATCAAGTGTTTAAAGACGGAAGGCATGAAAAAAAAAGATACACTCATCTATACTACTATTAAAATCTCTTTTAAAGAACTTAAAGATATCATTGCCAAATCAAACTACATTTGTCCTCATTCTGTCTTACCGATTTCCTACAAGTGATATGGAACACACTGCGCCTTTGTTTATGTGAGCAAATGTTTTAGGAGTTACCTCCTCTTCCACAACTACCCCAGGCAACATTAGGTCTGTTCAGAAGGAAAAAGTAGCCAATTACTGATACATTCATGTGATTATTTAATAACGCTACAAAAAATGACACTTCAAGGAAAAATACAAGATCTTTATGCACATTTAAGTTCAATCATCATGACCCATGACAATCAACATACTTGATACATGTGCATTTGTGGTCACCATTTTTCGAAATCTTTAAAAACTTCATTTTATTACAGGAACCAAACTAAGTTTTTTCTGGCAATTATACCCCCCCCCCCACCCCGCAACTTACAATTTTGCCCAAACTATTGAGTTGATGTTCTTCGACCAAATTAAAAAAGTTTAAATACTCGTCTGGGTATATGAAAAAAACATTATTTTTCTAGTATGAAAATTTACTATTTAATACAGTTTATCATATTTGAAATGCTCACCCTACCTGCACCACCTGCCAATCTAGAGAAGACATTTGAATGTGTCCTGAACACAGGTAGAAGGTCAGGGTATTTCCACATTGTGTACACTGTAGGGTAGACAACTCCATCTACATCAATCAGGACCGGATTTTTCCCGACACAGTACACAACTATGTTGATTCCCGAGTGCGTGCTGATTTTTGCTGTCGTCATCTCTGCTTTGTTAGGAACAATATCGGAAGCAGCTTCTGGCGACAGCAAAGGAAAACTCTGCTGTAAAGTAGATCTGACCTTTTTCCTGAAAAGATCATTGTAAATTATAGTTCAATTTCTTTTTTTAACATTCACACTCAGTTCAACAGATAACATTTGTATGTGACTGTGTACACCACTGTTTGACTACCAGTGGTCCAATTTTTACTCTCTAGAAAAGGATAAAACACTAAAAGATTAGAACCATATTCATTCAGCAAAAAAATTAAAAATCCACACATTTTAAGATATAACTACTCTATCTGCACCCTACAACAATTTCAAATTTGTATTCTTTAAACATCTAATATAGTCCATTGATACTTAAACAAATATTTCAAATTGCTCATTATGGTACATGTCAGTCTCCTATAAAAATTGAAGTGTTAACTTTCATGCATTTTGTTGACTGAATGTTGACTGTGGCAAGTTGATAGCATACATGTATTTCACATGAATAAAATTATCCCTATTTGCTAACATACATGTAAATCTCATTTTTACATTCTTTCTTGTATAGCCATCTAAACAAGACTATGGACTTTGGGAACCAGTAATTTGTGTTAGTTCAAACAGCTCTGTAATTTGATGTTCGTCTTCTAGGCTAATAGAAATCAGCAACAATTGTCCAAACTTCAGCTGTGCCTACATAATCAGTGAAAATTTAACATGAGGCCAGCATCAATTCCAAATTGTTAAAGTATTTGAGAGAAAGTAAAGTTTTATGTTGGGGCAAGTCCACAGGTTGTAGTTTACAATGATGAGAGATATGTGTAATTCCTTCTGCGCTCGCCCTAACGGTCACATCGTAAAACATCATCTTATTCAAGCTATATAGCTAAATCAGAGGCGTCTTCAGCAGAGCGGTGCTCCCGAGCGCTTGCCAAAATTTGTGTTACAGGTATAGGGAATTTTGGCGAGCGCTCACGAGAACATGCTCCGCTTAAGAGAGAGGGGCATTCTCGAACATTGGTAAAATGTTTCAAGTTGATAACATAACTTCCAAGATACAGAATAGTGAAATTCAAAATCAGGGTAAAATAATGGTGAGCGCAGCTCGCCGGCGCACAGCGCCGGCGAGCGAAGCGAGCTCTAAGAACCAGTGTGCGCGGGAAAAAGAACGAGCTAAACCTACAGTTCATCAAACAAAAATTTTTGTCTACGTCCCATAATGCTCTCTAATGTTTTCACCCGTGGTGCTATGCCAAAAATGGCCGACTTTTAACTCGTAATTCACGGTGACTTTAAGTTTGAAGACACGTTTCGAGTACCGCATATGCTTTGGCGAGACTCAAAAGATTTGTTGCATGCTTCCATACCTTCGTATTGAGTCGAGAAACGTAAACAAAGACGAAAAAAGTCATGGATGACGTCACAGTGCACTCGCGCTATATTTCCCGCGAAAAATTTAGAGGTGGATCAAACATCTGTAATGAGTGTAGTGGCTATTTCAGTATAGACTGCGATACCTGCCTCATTGACAAATGATTTGGTTTTAATCTTATTTTAATATAGAGATTTTGTATATATATACTAGCAAGAGATATACTTTACTGTCATATTGATCCATTGCTAATTGTGCATGCATGTACAGTAGGCAGGTAAGTATATGAGTAGGGAGGAAATAAACAATAGGACATTTTGAACTAAATAAAAAGGAATAAAATGAAAAAATAAACAGGTAAAAAAATTATGTAGAGATTGCATATACTCAGACCATTAAATTTAAAAGTGGGAAATTACACACCTACAAACAGGTATATACCGGGCTCTCTCTCTCTCTGGGTAGGGGTTTGCGATGTATGTATCATAACCATTAAAATTAGTACCTTTGGCATATTTATTATAGAGCAAAAATTCTTTGACGTTCGTTGATACCGAAATAAAACTATAAGTTGACAATGATGCAAGGTATGTGTAATTCTTGCTGCGCTCGCCAGAACGGTAGCACCGTAAAACATATTAAGGCAGTTGTCACATTAATTTTAGTTATCTCTGTAACAGGGATACCGATTTGGTGAACACTGGTTTTCTTGCAGAATCATCAGAATATTTAAAGCCGATTCCTGAATAAGTAATGCTACCAATTGAAGGAATAACCTTAAAATGCTTTCATAACTGCCACACTATAGACATTTAAAATTTACCTGTCCGATCCTTTAATGCTGGTCTGAGTTTTAACTCTAAAAGGTTTTAAAAACATGATTCTTGTTGACTTGACAGACTGGACGTCGGATGTAATGTGCAACTTCCGGTTAGTTCACTTTACGTTTATTTCACGACAATATTTATTTTTAAAAGTAATTGATTTATATTTATATTTTGATAATTACATATATGTATGAAGAATTCTTAAGACTTTCTTAACCATGAAAAAAGAATGAACTTATATTTTACCCATTTATTGTCGTAAATAGTTTTAACTAATCAGCGCCGTCGATACAATGAAAATAAACGAATGAAAAGATTTGTTTCATTTGTACACAGCTACATCTCCTTAGCGACCGCTTGCTGCGGCAATATGGATTCTGTTATTAGCATGTGATGAAAAACAACGCTAAAAAGAATTCAAGATGACTGATATTCTATGTAAATGGCTCAATGATGAGCTTACTATAACACAACAAGTTGGTAAGAATCCAAATTGTTTAAAAATATCAACTTTTGATTCATGTTAACATAAGAATAACATGCATGCATACATATATCTAATTTAATGAAGTGATGTGATGGATAAAAAAAAATATTTAAATAGGAAATGTATTTTGCTCTCTTGATTCAAATTTAAGCTATGGTTAGCAAGTATTAGGAAGCATCTTATTTTAACATTATTGAATTATTAACATGAGAAAGTAGATTATTATGCCTTCTGTCAGTTTGTCACTATATATTCAATACGCATCTATTTTTGCATAGTATCAAAGGATTTATATAGCGTAAGCATACTATGCCGAAATAGAGCACGGCGAATATTTTCAGCGAAAATCTCTCAAGCGCCGACAGCGGGATTCGAACTCACGACGCTAAAATCATTGATTCTAACATGAAGCCCAACGTGTTACCGCTACGCTAAATTAGCTGTTATTATGAACACCGGTATTTAGGTATATAAAACGTAGATATATACGACTGACATCAAGCAATTAAAATTATTCATTTTTTCCAAAAAAAACTTCATTATTGACTGTAATTTTAAAGTTAAAGTTTCCTATAAAATTTTGAACAAATTGATTGAACATTTTTCAAAGAAATTCAACATGAGAATCACAAAAACGCTTTTTTAAATGACGCTTGATAAAGAATGTTCAAGAACAAAAATTCACTGAGATTTCGTCTGCTAAACATTTCGAGTTTTCTCGGTAAGGCCAAACGTCTCTCTATTTCTTGAAAAGAACATAAACCTTTGTTGACTTTTTATTGTACAACAACTTTTTGATTAAATAAACAATCAAATCAATTGATTACACGTAATTTGAAAAACAACAATAAATGCTTGCTTTTCCGGTGATTATTTTAAGGGACTTGTCAACACTCGAACATCAGAGCTACTAATAGCAAAGCACGTCAGTATATTTAACAGTCGGCATAATAATAACAATAGTGTTGTGTTGTGCATGTACTATGCCTAAATAGTAGTCAGGGTTTGATACATAGTGCACTCGCCTCCGGCTCGTGCACCATGTATCAAACCCTGACTACTATTTAGGCATAGTACATGCACAACACAACACTATTATATAATTAGGGGTATATATTTAGCATATTGCTGAATCTAGCTCCAGATCTGTAGCTGTCAGTCTGAAAAAAAAACCAGACAGACGACCTGTGAGCTACAGACCCGTACATGTTTTAAAAAATGCAATTAATGGTGCAAAATAATGTATAGTTTTAGGCTGAATTACAAAATTTCTACTCAAATTCTGTTAAAAAATTAGAACCATTAAATTCTTTAAACATTTACTACTGATATAGTCACTGTACTTCCCTCAAACTTTTTCTTAAACACGCTAACTGACATTTTAAAATGAAGTGTGTTAAATTCATGTGCAGATCGAAAGCTGACATTTTTACATGTAAATAAAATTGCACCACTTCACTTAAATTTATGGGGCTCACCGTTGAGGGTGTTTAAAAGAATATTAGAGGCAAGTTAAGTGATATTTTGGAATCAATTATTTGTATAGATTGTGTTCAGAAATAAGATTAATTAGTCCTGCAAAACTAGTGCAAGATTTTGTGCACCATAATATGCAACTTTTTAACGTATGGATCTTTAGTAGCTTCCAGGTTGTCCATCTAATTTTTTTTCATACTGAGAGCTACAGAACTGCAGCTATGCTGAATCTGTATACACCAATATTCATACATATACGCGCATCACATTTTATGATGTACCATATTTGATTTAGCAAAAGCTGCATCATGCCAAAAATATATATGAATAGAATATTTAGCTACTGAGTATTTGTCATACATTTACAGTATACTTTGTTCTATTTGTTAGAGAAGCAGCACTGGTTAACAAATTAAATTCAATGTTGAAAAACTGGCATAACCTGTCATTTATCTTATATAGGCATCTACAAAGATTTAAATCAGTTATATTTGATTTTTAGATCAAGTTAATTTTGCAAGGGAATTTGCATCAGGATATCTCATTGGAGAAGTCTTGAACAAATATCAACTCCAAAATGATTTTGATCAGTTCTCCCAAAGCAAGTAAGTAGAGATTTCCATTAAAAATTATTGCAATTATCTTCCTCAGTTGAAAAAAAATGCAATTTATAACTGTTAAGTATTATTAAAAGTAAAAAAAAAACAAACCCAGATACATGTATGTATGTAGAAATTATGTACAGAAAACAGTAAATCTTATGTTATATGAATATATATTTTTAGAACCGCTGATTCCAAGCTCAACAACTTTACAAGAATTGAACCAGTTCTTCATCTTCTTGGAATTCCATTTGACACAAATGTTGCTCGAGATGTTATGACAGAGAAACATGGCGTGGCAACACGGCTAATGTATCAGCTCTATGTGGCATTAAACAACAAGAAAAAGTCTAACTTGACGGGGGTAGCCATGGAAACAATGCGCCCTGCTGCTCCAGCTAAACTGAATGCTGTAGAAAGTGGAATTTACAAAGAAGTCAGTGCAATTAAAAATGAATTAATTTTCTATTTTATTGACTATAGTGATTGAAATCTGGCCAAATCTTCAGGTTCAACACATTAACTACAAAAAATCCAGCATATTTGATATCCCTTACTATTTACATACTTTTAATGCATGTCATAGAAAAATGATTTTTTTATTTTATGTACAGGTAATGGATCTTACAACTAGGTCAAATATTTTGTTGTTTTTTTTTTCAAACATTTCATTATTACAATATGAAATAATTCTTTTTTCTTACTTATATACAGAGACTGAAGCATGCAACACCTAGACAGACAGATCTGAACTTAGAGGCATTGGTGCAGACATTTCATGAAAAGCAGATAGAAATGGAGAAGGTGGCTTTTGCTGACAGGTTTCGAGAGCAAGAAAGAATAAAGCAGCAACAGCAGGACCAAAGGAAATCTCTTCTGGCTAGGTCTCAGAGATTAAGGGAAAAACAGAGTGAAATTGTGGCTAAGATTCAGTAAGTAAAAAATTAATTAGTTTGTTGTACATAATTATGCAAGTAAAGATTCTTTACAAGATTAACTATCTTTGACATGTCCAAAAGGTGTTTGATAAATAACCTGGTATATGTTTTCCTTATTTTCTTTGTGTTATTATTTTTTCTTTGTGCAGTTGTGCAGTGTAAATGATAAACTTGAAGATTTTCTATTAGTGTTTGAGTAACTCTCTCTCTCTCTCTCTCTCTCTCTCTCTCTCTCTCTCTCTCTCTCTCTCTCTCTCTCTCTCTCTCTCTCTCTCTCTCTCTCTCTCTCTCTCATGTAGATCTCTCTCTCTCTCTCTCTCTCTCTCTCTCTCTCTCTCTCTCTCTCTCTCTCTCTCTCTCTCTCTCTCTCTCTCTCTCTCTCTCTCTCTCTCTCTCTCTCTCATGTAGATATCTCACTCTTGTGGATCTCTCTTGTAGATATCTGTCTCTTGTAATTGATGGATCTTGAATGAAAGATTTTAAAAACTCAGCTTTTAATATCATTTAAAAACAGTTTATTTGGCAATGAAAATATAAAAAAAATTGGGTTAATAAATGCTGATTTTATTATTGATAATTTGATTTTTTGTTACCAATTTAAAAAATGTTCAGTTTAAACACTTTTAAATGAAACAATATGAAAGAAAAACTTAATTTGATTATAAGTATATCTTCTCATAAAAATGGCTAGAATGCAAAGCAAATTTGAATTTTAAATGAAAGAATTATTTAACTTTATGAGTCAACAATTAAAATTTGAACTCTTTTTTTAATAAAAAGACATTTTTATTTTAATCATAATTCTTCGCAATTTAATCATAATTCTTTGCAATTTATCTATACCAGCTAACACTGTAAGCAATTAGTGGTCTATATGTTTCTCTATACTAGTACATGTATTTGATGTGCATACATGTTAACTACATTGTCTCTGTATTATTAAATATATTTAGAAATACATGCAATTAAATTGGATTGCTTTCTGTTTTATTTTTGTAGAGAAAGGTAAAAAAGAACAACCCGTATTTGTTGCTTCAAAAAAAGTTTTTTGTTAGATGTTTCAGCTGGCATGGTGTTTATATTGTCACGCATTGTTTTTGAACACCATATAGATATTTGTTGTAGCTTTATTCATAGACTGATACATGTTATTATACAATAGCTTAGCAATTTGATAAATGTGTCAAGTTTTTGAGAATCACTTCCCTTCATCAAGCTTAAATGCAAAGTTGCAAATCATCAGACATTCACTTTGACATTATTTTCGTTTTCATGCTCAAATATTACAACCTCATGAAGTGATAATTATTCTGAAAATGTTTGTAAATGTATTCATGGAATACATATTTTTAAAGAAGTTTTTAAGATTAACAGACAAACCCAATCTTCTCTCATTCCTGAAATGAAATTTGCTCTAGCTAACCTAGCTAACTGTGACATAAAGTTATGTTTTAGCAACCTTTTAATATAAATCCCTTAATTAGACAGTTTTGTTCCCTTTTATCTACACTCATTTGCTATTGTGTTAATATTTTATTGTTGACAAAAATATTAAAGCATATTCAATTAGAGAAAATAGAGGGAAATTTCCTTTGATTTATTAAAAATAATTACTGGAACATTTATGTATTTACGCATGAATATCTGATCTATCCATGCTATGATTTAAAAATCCTATATGTATAAAAATTTTGTTCCTTAAAGCATTTTATAAATAACAAAATACGCCAACTATAAAAACCGTGAAACTGATTGAATGTTTAGGAAATAACCAAATACCTTTAGCACTTACATATATTATACTACATGTAGCTGTAATGACTGAATATGCAGTTTTAAGAACAGACCCACACTATATATATATATATATAATATACTAAATTAATATAATATGTGTATATGTTAATTATAAAACTATATATAAAAAGTTAACATCTTGTTGCTAGTGATAGTTGGTAAAAACAATGCCAGAATTGTTTGCTCTTTGATATGAACAAAGATATATATATTTATTTATATAACTTTCACTACTATTATTTTTTGGAGGGTGGGGGGCATGATGTGGCGCTGTTTGTCAGTTTCCAAAATTCAAATTATCATTCTGCACATTATGCTATATGAGTGACGCTTTTGTAATATTGCCATTTCTTATGTGTATGAGTTAAGCCTCAACTCAATGCTTTAGATTTATAAGGTATAAAGCAATACTTATAATATAAGCAGCAATATAATTAAGCCCCCTTCTCCCATTTTAAAAAATTTCTCTTAGAAAAAAAAAAAAAAGAAGAAAAATCGGAGAAAGCGGTTTTGAATATTTGTATTTTATTCAAAGAACAAAACTTCCCTGAGAAGGACATTTTGAGGTCAATTTTATAGATCAGTTTTTTAACTAAAGATTAGGATAAAAAAAGGAGCATATACATATGTATTTTGTTGGTCTGCTTGTGTCTACATATATACTGAATTATGAAAATTTTTCATGTCAGATAAATGAAAACATTTTTAAACTTGACTTTTATTAGATTTAATTGAGAGATTAGGCAATTAATATATGATAATACCACACATTCTTTTTTTTTCATAGATTCACAAGTAGTATAACCCATGAATTAAGTATAGTCTATGTTCTAAAACTATAAGTCACTGATAAGCCATTGAAAATGGTACCAAAGAATTTAATTATTTTATCAAGGAATATCATATCTAATGTCAACACCCTCTTATAACTGCATGTTGATAGAATTTAAAACTAACATGAAAAACAAAAATTCAAATAATTGATTACATCCAAAAACTGGCATTTAATTAAAATATTTCTTGATGATAACTCACAGGGCTGCCACGGTCAATATTCCAAAGCCACCACCGGAGCAGACGGCCAAAGCTATACAAAGGAGGAGAGAACTCCGCAGGAGAAAGGAAGCAGGAGTGAGTTTCTTATGCTGTATATTTTTATGATCATATTTGTGTTCTATAAAACCTAATAATTTGATGCTTTAGGACATTATAAAACCAACTCGTTATCAAAGATTGCATGCTTTATACAAGGAAAAAAAAATTAAATTATAGAAGTCAAATATAAATTTCAAGAAGAACTCATCTTTATAATGAATACTGCTTCCAAAACATATAGTCTATGTTCTAAAACTTAAAGTCACTTTTTTATGGTTATAGTTATGATGGAGATTGATCTCATTACTATTATTTATTATTTTCTGTATAACAGGAGACTGTGGATGCTATAACTGAGTTTGAAGAAAAGATGAAGATGATTCTACCTCCATCCAAAGATGATGATGGGTAAGGACACAATGACAGTTTTTTTTTTAATTAAGAGATTCACAATGGTTAAAAAATGTTTTTAATTTGTTCTAAATGAACAATAAAATCATAAAAATAAATGTTAAGAATGAAATAAATTAGTAGTGACCTTTATTCAATATTTTGAATTTGAATGATTTTAATTTTTTTTTTCAGAGAGGCAATCGATGTCCAGTACATTTTAACTAGAGATGAAGATCGACTGTTGGATGCCATTGAGCTGATAAAGCCTGCCTCTAATGATGACTATATCGGTAAGATCAGAAAGAGGCTGCAGGAAGATGAGTCCGCTCGAGCTGAGCGAGAGAAGAGGAGGAGGAAAGTCCTGGTGGATCAGATGAAGGCTCATGAGGCTCAGGAGGTATGTTTTAACCAAAGCTACATTTTGAACATTCACCACCCTCTTTTCTGCCTTACCCTCTCTCAGTCATGGTCATAATCAAGTTTTGAACAAAGAGGATAATTTTTTAACAGGAGGCAAGGAGGGAGGAGATGTTGGTGAACCGTCTGATGAGACAGTCCCAGCAAGAGAGAAGGATTGCTGTTCAGCTTCTGCAGGCCAGACACGAGAAGGAGGTCATCAGGAAGAACCGAATCATCCGAGAGAAGCAGTACGAAGATAGAAGACTGAAGGACTTTGTGGATGCTCTCAATAGAGAGGCTGTAAGTTTTTCAGAACATGTTGTACAGCATTACTTTAATTGATTGAGTATTTGCCAGTGATAGTTACTGAATTATTAGGGCTTTTTGGAGAAAAAAAAATCTTATAGGCTAACAGTGTAAAATGCAGCCATTCCATCAAAGAGATGTTTGGGATGGTTGGTGGGGGCACAATACCCGGCCATAGCCTTAAAATCATCATTTATTCGAGTATTATTTATATAAAACGGCAGCTTAGCATCGTTCCGTTTTAAAAAAAAAAATTCCAATTTTAGAATCAAGTTTTATTGTAAAATTTCAAAAACACTAGCTCTCTGTTTTAGGAAAATTCTCTAAATTTGATATTAAATGAAGATATATTCTATCATGATAATATAATTACATACCATATTTCTTTTCAAAACAGGAAATGGCTCGACTTGCTAAACTGGAGTATGAAGAGCAGACCAAGAAAGACCAAGAACTTCACGATAAAATAGCAGCTGAGCGGGCTGAAGCTAGGTACACCAAACATTACGAGAGCTGTAATGAAGTGGTCAACCAACTGGTGGACTTTACCTGTAAAGTAGCAGAGTACAGAGAGCTAACTGAAAAGTAAGTGTTCCTGATGCTTTGTTTTTGGTATGGACTTTACTGTTAAAATTTATATCTTAGAAGAAGTTTTAAGTACAAAAATTACAGATACTATTCATACTGTTCAAGATTTATCTACCAGTATATGCCTTTAAACGAGTTTACTCTGTATGAATCAGTTTAAATTCTACTACTGTACTGAAAAAGAATATTGATATGTTTTATTTAGTTTTAGTCCATATAGTGGGTTTTTTGTGTAATTTTTCTTGATATTTTTTAAATATTGATTCTGTCTCCTTAAGTATTACAACATAACATTGAAATCTGATGAGTTATTTGCTATTTTAACAGATTAGTGCCAGCTAAGTTAATGAGAGATTGGACAGCCTTGTTTATATCAGGCAAACCTCTGTATGAACAAGCTCCTCCCCCCGAGTCCACAGAACCCTCCCCAGAGCAGATACTGGAAGAGGAGCGACAGGCCTTGCTGGATGAGGGAGACTTCTCAGAGTATAAGGTGGGAGTTTTTGAAGGTCCGTTTCGATTGGTTCAGCAATTAAATTAATGAAAATTTCATGACAAATGTATTTTAAACATACCCGGTATATTTACCAAATGATGTAACAATTAGAATATGAAAAAACTGTAAACCTCTGTATTTTTGAAATTTTATAATACATGTATATATCAGAAATTGCAACACTATATTAAATGCAGATGTTACCCAAATTTATGATTTGAATACTTTATTTTAATGTACTAAAATTCTAATATTGATACTTCAGACTATGACCGGAGAATGGCAGCCCCCTGAGGGTAGTGAGGTGACCCAGCCCCCTCGAGATAACCCCATCACTGGCCATGTCATTCAGAGGCTGTTTAACATGGTCTCACCACCAACTGTAAGTAATAGTTCTTCATAATTAAATACTGTAAACCAACTTTTATTTGCAACAACATTTATTTTGCAATGTACCGGAGACAATCCGGTTTGCAACAACTTATGTATTTGATGAAGCCTTTGTATTGTATACTCTTGTTGTTATTATAGCCATATGGCAATTAATGACTGGTATTTGCAACAACGAGGCTCTTGCGAACCTCGCAGAAAGTTGTTTTAAAGTTATTCATAAATACTGGTTGATGTACTAGTAAATAATTTGTAGAAAGCACCAAAATTGATCCCCTTCTAGTCTTAATTCTTGCTTGATTGTAAAAGACTCAATATACTGATACTTTAAGTTGAACTGTAATTAAGTGATAATCTCTTTTTAGCCACCCCCTCCTCCACCAGAGTTTCCTCCCTTCCCCATCCGAGCCTGTGTTGTAGGCAAAGTGTTCAGTGGGAAGTCAACAATCATCCAGCAGTTAGCAAAGGGTATATATATTGTGCTTTTTAAATCAGACTTTAGAAAACATTAAATGAAAGAAATTTTTATGATAAAGAGATATATGTCTGGGGTGTTGAATGTAAATTTGTAATAGTTTTTGGTGAGTTTTGTGTGGGTAAAAGGATAAATGGATGATAAATGGATGAATGGGACCATTTTTGTATTCTGTTTTAGGATATAGGTACTTTTAATTGGGATAGGGACGAAGAACAATTTTTTTTTTACAATTTAATGTTCTTTGCTTGTAGAGCACAGATTGAAGGTGCTAGATGTTGACGCTCTGGTCAGTGAAGCTGTGCAGGCGCACGAAAATGGGGAAACCATGATAGTCCAGGTAAAAATCTCCTGTTTAAACCAATTCCTGGTGATTTTCATGAATTTCAGAGTTGCAAAAGCACTTGTTTGTTCAGGTTTGTTAGAAGCACCTTATTTAAAACTGATTTAATCATTGAAGGACAAAAAGACAAAATCTAACAAAGTCAAAAAGGTATCCACTCTGATATTGCTTGTACCGTATATCACAACCTATCATCAACTGCACAGATCAGACTTGAAAACTATTTCAAGTTGCATGCGACTTGTACTATATTAGTCTTGTAATTATGTAGTGGCTAGATTGTAATTACACATATGACAGATTGTAATTGCACATTTATGACATGAAAATATTCATATGATTATGCATGCAAGCCTATATTGTACATTGCACACTGTATTTATCGATGTTTAAACCAGGATGTCTTAGTCTATACTTTATCATTATTTCATTAATTTCATTGCTTCAGAGATCTAAAATAGATTAATATAAATGGTGAAATTAATTATGATTGTGGGTTGGAAGGGTGCAATATTTGACAGAGAGTTACATGTACAATAATACATTGAAACTGGAAGTATATCTGTTGTTGATAAGAATAATTTGATTTAAAATTTTACTAATGACACACAAACAGTGTGACCTACCTGATTACAAAGCAAAATTCTCTTTTCCTTTAGAAAATCAATTCAGTTTTATGATGGTATTGTGTCTCTCTTGAATTAATCCTCTGCATTTTCCTCTTAGGAACAGGAGACAGAAGAAAAAGTTCCAGAGTCGTCTCCCGCAGATCAGCCTGCAGGTAAAAATAAAATTAAATATTTATTTGATTATTTCCTTACAACTTACTGCTTGAAAACATAGTTTGAAATTAACCTATTAATTAATTAAAATAGAATGAATGCCTGGGTTATATTTATGAAATGGTCAGTCAGGGAGAGAATGTTTGTGAATTTTTTTTTTCAGTTATAAAAATTAATATTTCAACTAAATCCTTGATGTTTTTACTTTTAATTATTATAATTGGAAGAAAATTTTAGTGACAAACATTGGCAACCAACCAGGGATGAATGATTTATACTTCTTCATATTAACAATTGAAAAATTGCTACCTAGCTTAGTACACTTATAGCTAGCTAGGTTAGTTTAACTGTATAATTCTACTATTTATAACATTATTTCTTAACTGTAATCAGGTATTTATCAGCATAAAACATTCAATTTTAACAAATGTGTGTTACATGTATATTAATTCACTTAATTTCTACTGCAATGTTTTGATGCCTTTGCAATTAGTTAATTGATGCAGATGTTCTTAAATCGATCATATGATTAATACTAATGAAAGTAATTAAATGATTGAGAAAATCTTACACATATCTTTAACTTGTAATTGCCACATATATACCCCTTTCCTTTTCCTATAGACATAGAAAATTGTTTAATATATATGAAGATGATATCTCATACCTTAAACTCAATCCTTGATAACTGTAATAAAAGATTTATTCCTTGATTTACATCCTCTAGCTATCAGCTCCAATGTATGCAGGATTTAAAACTGATACGTGTTACATCAAATTATATGAAAAATTTGCTTATTTATCAATTTGATCCAACTCATAATTGATATGTCCAAAAACTAAAATGAAAATATGGAAGAATATGAAAGACCAATATGATTTTCTTGTTTGATTCATATGATTCTATTTATGATTTAGTTCTGTTTATTTTATCATATGAATGGGAGATTTCAATCTTACTAAAATTAGAACTGTAAATCCGCTCCTCTATGATTGTATAGCGTATTGTAGAGGAGCGGATTTACGAGTCTTATTTTATTTAAATTGGGGAGATTCCAATTAAGATACATGAAGAGCTGTACTACGTACATCTTTAATAAAAACTTGTTGCACAGCAAATTAGTAAAAAAACATAGAATTATATTTTCTTTAGATTAATGCATGAGTCTACAAATTAATAGACAAGTAAATTTAGCAGATTTCATCACTTGATATTAACATATGCAGCCTTATTTTTCCTGTAGGCATTACAATAAATATTCGTGCTCCTACTGGGGAGGGTTCGAATATACTACCAGGTATCAGTAGATGTCTGTTTCAGCCTGTGTGAATTTCTTCTCATTGTCTTTTTGCCCATCTTTCCATCTTTTAATAATTCCATATAAGTCTGCATAATAATTCAGACTAAATTTCTGGATAAAAATTTATTTCTTATTTCTGTATGCCTTAATTTTTCTCTGAACCTTTTAATCAGTATCTTGAAATATTTTATGTTCTTGTAGACATGAAATGCCAATGTTTTAAAATGATATATTCCATAGAATGTATGTTTTGGTTTTGGGGAATATATATATATCTCATTTTACATTCCTTTAATTATAAACGAGCTTAATGAATTTTTTGAGAAAACATTTCTCTGAATCAGATATTAAATCTATCCTCATGATATATCTTAATTTCATTTTGAAAATGTAACTGTAAATGTACCAATTTTGAACAAAATTTGTGAAATACAAATGACAAAAATATTAAGACTGATATTGCATGCAGTGCTTGCAAGGAGCCTATATTCATGTAGAGCTAAAAGCAAAATGTTTCAATGTTGTTTAAAATATGTGAAATTTTGGTACATGTATATTTCTATGCTTATGTACTTTATAAAAATATTATACATGTATTTATATCTTCCACAATTCAAAAATTTATCATTTTTGCAGTTCCTCTCATATCTAAAAAAGCAGTAAAAGTCAAAAAAGGAAAAATTGATCAATTGATATTGTGTATTAATTATGTTCATTAAGGGATTGTTAAATTTTTTAATACAATTTTAACTTTAAATGAATTGTTCTACAGAGTCTCAGGCCGGATCGGTGCCACCCTCAGACACCCAGACTGAAGAGACTGGACCCACAGCGGCGTCCGATCAGACAGCCCCACCCCCAGCAACAACCGAAGCTCCAACCCCTGCCCCTGCCAG
Source organism: Magallana gigas (assembly GCF_963853765.1). Lineage (NCBI taxonomy): Eukaryota > Metazoa > Mollusca > Bivalvia > Ostreida > Ostreidae > Magallana > Magallana gigas. Next base: position 25,355,930 of record NC_088859.1, read on the forward strand.
CCCTGTCAAGAGGTCAAAGTCCAAACTGAAGGAAAAGAAACAAGTGGTAAGGGACATTACTTTGAACAATTTTTCAACCCTTAGTTTAAAATGCCTTGAATAAGGACTCCTTTTTTTCAAAAAGAGGGTTATGTGAATAAATAGGAAGAACAAAAAAAAAATTGTCACCAACGCAGATGCGTGTCAATTATGTACTTAAGAACAATGTGTCCCTCTGACAGGGGCAATGACTCTTTATCTCTTGAACAAAGTAGTTTTACAATTAAGTAATAAATTGATTTTTTCTCAAAGATGTGCTGAAATTGCATGTAAAATTAAGATAATTCTTTTTTTTTTAAAATTATATGAATCTGCCTGTTAGTGCAAAATGTCATATTAGTGGAAAAAGGGATGTTACACTAAATTGTTAATTTAAAAGAAAAGGACTTAAAGTATTTTTTAATAATGTGTGATTAAATTTTAATTCAATATTTGCTGTGTTCTGTGGTAGACTGATGAACCTGAGGTAGATATGATTTTCTTTGATATATATGATACCCAACAAGTTTGTGACCATTTTATATTTTAAAAGATCATATTTCTAATCTGAAACATTATAAGCCTTGATTATTGTCACTATAGGAACTCCTGTATACCTGCTTAATACCATCTTCAATTTAAACATTTAAAATCCTCCTAAATCACACCCTGACTCTTTTTTACGTTTTTTTTTTTTTGTTTTTTTTTTTTTGGCACAAATATATCTTTGTTCTCACTCAAATGAAAGCTTAAAAAAAAATAATCTGCATCATGAACTTTTGAAATTGTATGTGCATGCTGTGTTTATTTTATAACAATTTTCTTAAATTTAAACTTGACTTTAAATTTCTGTCAAAAAATCAAAGTGAACCATGATTTTTCTGTTTCTATCCATAACTTGTTTGATCCCGAGTGTCCTATTAAAGAAGGCATTTGAATGATCCTTTTTTTCATGTTATAAATGTATTAATATGTTAAGTTGTGAATTGTGAATTTGTCAAATTAAGTAGTACAATACCCTATATACATGTATAATGCACAAAAAATTTACTGGCATAACATGTGAAACTCTTATACAGCTGTACCATTAATGTTTCTCCACACTTCCTACCTGAAAAATATAATCAATATTCTAGTACACTATAAATTTAAATGCATATAAAATTTATACTTTATTTCAAAGAAAAAAGTTCAATGATAGTTTGTGTGTCAGTCACAATAAAGGCACATAAACAATATCAGTGTGTTTATTAGGCAGTACTTTAAACCATCTTTTATGCTCAATGACTTTTTGTTTTCAGTTATAAACTGGTTTGCAGAAACTATAATTTTCTTGAGTTAGCTTATGTAGATCCCAGATAGCATGACTACGTTGGGCCAACGTTGGCCCTTAGTTGTTCATTACGTTGTACCAACGTTGGCAGACTACGTTGGGCCAACGTAATTTTGCTCATCGGCCCTACGTTGGTCCAACATGTTGGGCCTACGTTGGTCCAACATGTTGGACCAACGTAGGGCCGATGAGCAAAATTACATTGGCCCAACGTAGCCTGCCAACATTGGTCCAACGTAATGAACAACTGAGGGTCAACGTTGGCCCAACGTAAAGATTACGAGGAAAATTACATCGGCCCAACGTCCTCTGTCAACGTTGGTCCATCCTAGTAAACAGGTGAGGGCTAACGTAGTGACAACGATCAAACTTTTAATGGCTAAACGTAGCATGTCGGCACTTATTCAATGTAATCCCAATTTAAATTCAACACTCTTGTTCAATTAATTCCTGTTTGCTGTTTGGCTATTAAGATGCAGGAGTTCAAATATTCTATGCAATGAAAACATAGTATACAGATTTTATTTTTTCTTAGTAAAAATTTACAATACATTTAAACACTTTTTAGAATTAAAAAGAATCGCTAGCATATTTCTTTGTCTATGTAAATTCCTTAGTAACAATCGAACTGTAGGGTCTGATCACTGTCCGGGTCACTGGCTTCAGTGGCTTGGGTTACCTCCTTGCTTTTTTTCTTTCTTCCCTTTTTTCCCTTCACCTTCACGGTCTTTGAAAAACGGAACCCGTCCTTCCCTATCTCTACATTTGTTGCAGAGACACACAGTCTGTTTTTTTCTTACTGCGGCTGAAAATGTAAATTTTAGTTGTTATTTTTATTGTGCAATATGAATTAATGTTATCTGTTATACTGAAAAGGAATGTATAATATGATTATGAATGCTTCTATATTTTTTTAATTTAACTCATTGACAATTCAAACATTATATAATATAAAGAAACATTGCACAAGCATTCGATTTCTTGAAAGAAAACTATTATTTACATAAGTTAATATAATAAATTATCATGTACTTACTTTTTGTAGCATATATATCCCCAATCTTCTAATGTATAATTCGTAGAGTAGAAAAAGCACTATTTACTATAGGTGTACACATACAACGGTTGCAATGTATTCGAAATAAAAAGTGGCAGTTTTGACCATCCTGGTTATATCAGATGACCGATCTCCAAGGAAACTGGCCAGTCCCATGCTGTGAGTAGCACTGACCTAGATACTTGGGCAGTAAAGGAGCTCCGTCTGCCTCTTAATTTCGACACTTTAAGATTCGTTATGCAATAGGCGCTCCAGCTACACGTGTACATACAGCTCATCACATTTATATAAACAATAAACATCCCTCAACAGAGCAACAGTGGCCTTAACATCTATGACCCAACAGTTTTAAATAATTAAGCCCAATACAATTTACAATGCTCCACTAAATTTCTCAAAAAATAAAAAAAAATTCATTGTCGGGTTTAAAATCTAACAACGAACCAATGTTGGGCCAACGTTTGACAGTTTAAAACTTTTTATATTAATAACATATATTAACTATTTTTCAACCCAAATTACTGAGATCTATATGCATACAATGAATCATGTTATGTATTCCAAAGTAAGAGAAATAGATTAAACTCAACTAGTTATACATACAAACTTTTAAATTAACATTTTCATGTGTTAAAAGATAATTAAGACACTATAAATTCCTTATAATTGCAATCAAAATTAACAGAGCAAATCACATTATTTACTCACCTATACCTTAAATTTTTGTGGTTGTGTTTATGTTATCTGTTTGTTTGTTTTAACTCTGTCATAATTCGTAGCATGTAAAAATAAAGACCCAAAGTTGGCCCAACTGCGCATTACCAACAATTAAATGATATCACATGTTTTACCTACGTTGGCCCACCCATGGCCCAACAATGTTACGCCAACAAACACTTAGTTAGAATTCATGGAATGTTAAGATGTTGGCCCAACGTCGGGCCAACTGCGCATCACCAACAAATATAGATCATATATTTTATTTATGTTGGCCCAACGTTGGCTCAACATTGTTACACCAACAAACACTTAGTCGAAATTCATGGCATGTTATTATGTTGGCCCAACGTTGGGCCAACTGCGCATTACCAACAAATATAGATCATATATTTTATTTATGTCGGCCCAACGTTGGCTCAACATTGTTACACCAACAAACACTTAGTCGAAATTCATGGCATGGTAAGATGTTGGCCCAACGTTGGGCCAACTGTGCATTACCAACAAATAGAGATCACATGTTTTACTTATGTTGGCCCAACGTTGGCCCGACGTTGTCATGCCAACAAAGCAATCAATGTGCTATGAAAGATGTGTTATAATGTTGGCCCAACGTTGGGCCAACATTGTGTGCCCAACGCCAACCATCGACCAACGGTACAACCAATAACCAACGTTGGCCCAACGTAGTCATGCTATCTGGGATATAATCAAATACAAATACAAGAGCTAGATTTTAAAGAATTTACTCTGAGTGGTATATATTGCCACAATGAGGTTAATAATATTTTCAAATTTTTAACATCCCTAGAATGCCATTAAAAGCTGGTAAATAGTGAGGCTATCCATTCTTTATTAATTTTAAATCCATTTGGTAAAAATTCTTGCATTTCTTCTTCAATAGCCAACTCCCAAAGCCAAGCTTGGAGCCAAGGCCTTGAAATACCTGAAGAAAGGGCAGCCTGTTGATGATCAAGTGATTGTTGACATTCTGATAGAAACCATCAGGTGAGAACAGTTCTTTGTTTTTTATCTTACTCAGCAAAAAAAAAAAAAACCCAAAAAACTAACCCATAAATGAATACATGTATTTGTATGTATCCATGAGTACAGTTTTGATCATCCATTTTTTTTATACTTGGATCATGATAATCCAGAAGTCATTTTTTGATGCACTCACTCCATTTCAGATGGATTCCTGAGGAGACAGGTTGGATAATCGATGGATTCCCAACCAACTTGTATCAGGCCAAGGTCCTGGAAAAAGCACTCACTGGCTTCTCTGCTGGTGACAAGAAAGACGACAAATCTTCTGGAAAAATGAAGAGATCGAACCTGGTGAAGGACCCCCGCCCTACACCACCCCCAGCCGATCCGGCTAGTGGTCTGGATGTGGTCATCAACTTTGAGGTTCCGGATGAGCTGTGTTTGAAGAGATCTGCTGGTAGACTACGTATGTATCCAATTCTATCAATGTGGATTTTTTTTTACATCTAAATGACTATACAATTTTGGATTTGGAGTACTAGATTACATGAGTTTGACTTAAAAATGTTTGTAAAATATGATTTTTTAGTTGCATTACAAGCCAATGAGCAGTACCATCAGGAGTTCAAGCCTCCACCAGAGGGAAGCATGACAGGCGTAGGAAGACAGGAACAAGTAATTCCGGTGCAGGATATGTCACATGACCAGGATCAAATTCAACAAAGGTATTTTTTGTTTGTTTAAGTCTCAGAGATAACATTGCATTTCGCAGAAAAAAATATTTTCAATAGTATTTTAAATGTTTTATTATACTATTGATGATTATCTAAACAGATTAATATGGTGCTTAAGCTGAATTGTTTTTAACTTGCATGCAGAATTACTTAACATGCATTCTGTTTCTTTACTAATGAGTGACACAATTGTATTTTGACAGGATAACAAGGTATTTGGACTCTTGGCCAAAGATTGAAAAGTGGTACAACAAGTTTGGAGTTTTGACTACTGTGGATGCCGCCCAAGGGATGCAGACTGTGTATTTGGAAGTGGAGAAAATCCTAGAGGATACACTTGCCAAGGTATGATTGTAAAGAAACTTGATGTTGTATATGTCATTATTCTCACCCAAAATATATCTGAAACAGCTAGTACTTGAGCACTTAACTGTAACAATTATTACTTTATTATACAAGCCAATATTGATTTTATTCTTATGACTCATTTGATAACTTTTCTAAAATTGATTCAATAGCTCCAAGGTATTGGACAAGAACCAGAGCCAGTACCTGAACCACCTGTGGAGGAAAAGAAAGAAGAGGTGGGAAATTCAAGTTGAAATTCAGTGCAAATTTAATTCAAGTGAAGAACTAAGAACTTTATTTATGAAAACTTGAAAGGCCTTCATGAAGATTTTGTTTACACATTGAAAATAGAAAAGAAATCAAGTATTCATTGCTTGCAAGAATAAGTAATTTGTTGTATTTGAAGGTTAGTAGATAAGTTAATGAAAATTCCTGAAATTAAACTTTTTTCCTTTTGCAGGCACCACCACCTCCACCTGAACCACCAAAAGAGGAAGCACCACCTGAGGAGAAAGGCTCCAGATCATCTTCTAGAAAAGGTACACTGAACAAAATAAACCAGAAAAGTCAAATAAATTTTTAAAAACTTTCAATGGGTATAAAATCTAATTAATAATGCAAAGCAGCAAAGGTATTAATGCACTAAAATTTTAAATGACATAATGCCAAAATATTTATATTTTTTCTTCCTTTATAAAATGCAGGTTCTGGAAAGAAATCGCGTCCCTCATCCTCCAGAAGTAAATCTCCCAAGGACAAGAAAGGCCGAGACAAGAGTGGCTCTCCCAAACGCAGTGCCAGCAGCAAGAAATCCGAGGCCGGCAGCAAAAAAGGCAGCAGGGGTCAGTGGAGATCATTATCTTATTTTTAAAAAATGAAGCCGTATAATTCTCTCTGTATGTAAAGCAGAACATGACTATTTTGACAACTGCATAATATGTAATGATTTGCATGAATGTTATATCCTCACATACATTTTAAAAAGATTTAGTCCTTTCTAGATATTTTTTTGACACAAGTTTCTTTATACTAATGCATTTAAAATTTTCCTGCTTTTCAAATCTAACAAGGTGTAGTAGTGTTATTTTTATGGGTTTTTTAATGCTTATCTGTTCATGCAATTTTAAAAATTTTGGCATTAAGGGAAAAGCATGAACTTTCTGGAGTGAAAGGAATCCAAGCCTTGCATTTAAATACATGTATTTTCATTTGGAACAGAATAGATATTTGGAATACTGAATCATTATAATCTTAAAAATCATATCTGACAAATAGTTTCTTTAACTCTCATAGGTTCATCACCAAAGTCTAAGAAAAGTTCTGGTAAGAAGCGTAAGACTCCTGAACCAGAGCCAGAACCAGAACCACAGGAGCCCACCGGGCCTCCTCCACCAGAACCAGGCTCTGAGGAGTGGGAGTTTGTGGACCTGCCCCTGGAAAAGGTAAGAGTTTTCTCCCTTCAATCTCAGTTTTAATAGCTTCTACAAATATTTCTATTGATTTGGTGCATTGATGAGTCTAATATATAATGATGACTCAAGAGAGCTTCCTTTTGGAAAATCCATCTGAACAATTTCCTGTTTTGAAAACTTTTGCAAATATCTTGTTTTCTTTTTTCTTTTTTTACAAAAATGGATGCTAATTTAGACTAGACATTATTTTTAACATGATATAACACTGTATGTAATTTATATTATTCATTAGATTTATGTATACTTCTGATGCAACACTGCACATTTCTTTCCAAAGAAATTAACTTTAAGCTTTTCAATCTTTAAAGGATTTGGCCGAAGTTTTGGCTAAGTACTGGGAGAATGTGGAAAAAACTTACGTGGGTAACAGTAAGCATGTGTTCCGTAAGCTGAGAGATGAGAGAGAGAACATCTACAGATACTTCTACCAGATCAAGTAGGCTGCAGTCAATCTTTTATCATAAAAATAGAGTTCATTTTTTAAAAATTGATACAAAAAAATTGGATTGAGTTGTTCATAGAATTTAACAATTTGTTTCTTTGTTCTTCAGAAAGGACTACCTTGCTTATTTACGACGACCAGACAACAAGCAGGTTTATGTCAACCAATGGCAGAAGGTCAGTTTATCGGTCTCAAAGTTATAAATCTTAGATGTATTCTTTATCAATTAAATTAATGTTGATAATGAAGAATTGCTTTTACTGACTCAATGTGGTTTAGAACCAAATAGTCAGAAGTTTATAAATGTGCAATTGGATTTAATATATGATACAAACAGGATATCAATTTTAAATATCGGTATTACATGCAGTTTTCTGTGATTTGTAGGAATACAACGAGGTTCCGGACGACATGCGAGATGATGAAGAGACAAAGGCTGAGCTTCATCAGCGGGTCGATGACCTGAGGGTCAAGTTATGGGACATCTGCGACGAGCGCAAGGCACAGGCGGAGAAGGAACGACAAGCCATCATTGATGATGGCTGGTTGGACGATCACCTGGGCTTACTCAGTAACCACTATTTGACCCAGATGCAGGGGGAGGTGGACAGGTATCAGGACACGGTCCGCATGCTGAGAGACTACTACAAGGGCATGGATGGTCACTACCCAGAGGAACTGAATGCCAACTATACCAGAATTCCACTCATTGAGGTAAGGCAATGAAATTTATGCAAAAGAAGAAATTTATATTTACTTCTGCCTCATGTATTATATTTTAACTTGTTTCAATATTTTGTAAATCACTGATAGGTGGAAAAGGGATGTTAAAATTTCAAATATTTGAGAAATAAAGTACGAGTTTTCGTGAATGTTGCAGAATAACCTCCGAGGTCGAGTAATGTTGTTTTGAAAAATAAAAGCCCAGGCTTTTATATTTCAAACAACATTTTGAGACCGAGGAGGTTATCCTGCAACATTCACGATAATAAGAACTTTATTTCTATTCTACTAACAGCCCAGTATTTCTACAGATTGTTTCTCCTATAGAGAGACGATCTAGGTCATTTTGACGGCTGTTCCGTGTAACCCCAACGGTTTTGTTCATAATGTTTACATGTGTATCGATCAAAGGAATCACATGCAGATGACAGAATTTTGTCTTTGGATTTTTAATACTCTTTACTTATTTATAAAAATATCTTTGAATCATGTTCCTAATATTTTTAGGGCAATTTAATACGATTATTACTTCTACACTTTATATATTTTATTTAAAAACACGCAGTGAAAATGTGCTAGGGAGGTGCTAGGAACAGCCGCACTGATCTCTAAAAAATAAACATTTGTGGCAATACACATCGTTTTGACTGGAACTACCGGTAACATGTGAAATTGACATAGTTTTAAAACTTTTTATGGTTTGAAGTTGTACTTTCATGATCAGTGCAAGACAAATAGGTATTTCTGATCTGATAATTTACTGATGACGTTCATGGTATATTGGAGAATAATGTCCGCGGCATCTCTTTGATCTCGGCAATAACTGTTGTAGAATATTTAAATAATCATGTATCTTATTTGCCCTTTAAGCTTCCAGTGGAGAGAGCTGAGTCACCTGATAAATCTGAGAGTGAGACTGCTTCTAACCCACCCCCTGCAGAGGAGGGCCGTGATAGTGCTAAATCTGATCGACCCAAATCTAGTCGCTCCAAATCTGGTCGCTCCAAGTCCCCTAAATCCCCTAAATCTCCCAAAGAAAGAAAATCCAGGAGTCCTTCGGCCAAGAAACGAGACAAGAGCAAGGAGAAAAAGGAAGCGGCTGAGCAAACTCCAGCTGATGAATCTGGCAAAAAGAAGTAAGTTTGGGTTGAAACACCGATGAAGAGTGACATCGATTTTATGAAAAATTAATTTCACTTGAAATGATTTTAATTATCAGCAACATATTTATTTATACACTTGTATTAAGAAGGAACTGAATCGAAAAGTTTCTAAAAGATTGGGAGAGGGGGATATAGCTTTTGACTCTTTAAAAAGATTAGTGTTGAATGAAATATGTACGTAAATCTTTATTTTCCTGTAGAATTCCATTGGTGCCTCGTAGACCTGTTTCACCTGATCCAGATTCCAAGGCAGCAGGTGCTGGTAAAGACAAAAAAGATAAAAAGCCAGGCAAGAAGGATGATGGAGGACCAGAAAGCCCTGCTCCTCCAATGGATCCAGATGAGAAACTTCTGTACGATGGATTCCAATCGGGAACAAATGCCTTAGCCACCATTGTAAGTTTTTTACATCATGCATAAATGATACATGGACATATGAATAGTGGTAATAAAATTTTTACAGGGTTTGTTTCTGAGATAATTATGGTAGTATTTGAAACAATTTAAGCTTAAAAAATATAGTATGGGTTTTTTAAAAAAAAATTATAAGGGATATCTAGCATGTCAAAATTCAAAATATCGATCACCTTACATTTCAGCTACAAAATGAGCTGGCTGCAAGAGAGGCAGAGGAGGAAGCAGAAAGAAAGAGAGATGAGGAAAGAGAACGAGAGAAGGCTGCAGCTGCTCAGAAAGCTGCGGCTGGAAACAAGAAGGGAGGTAAAAAGGGCAAGAGCAGGAGTCCCTCCCCTAAAAAGAAGAAGGATGATGCTGCATCAACACCCACTCCTTGTAAGTAGAGATTTTGAGAAGTTTCAAGTTTCTTTTGGCATTTTGCATCTAAGAATTACTATGTACGTATATGTAACACCAATGGGTCAATCTTGCGTAACTGAAAATAATTTGCACTTGAAGCTTCGACAGAAGAGATGAGTGAAGAAGAAAAACAGAAGAAAGAATTGAGAGAAAGAATGAGACAGGAGTACTACTTTGCCATTCAAGAAGAAGGTTTGTTAAAAAATAAAACTATTTCAACAATTTTTTTATTTACTATGTTTCAGTAGCTTGCTAGAATATTGAGGGGTGGGGAGATGTGTTCATGCTTATACGTGATCTAACTCTTTACAGAAACTGCTGCCAAGAAGAGATTAGAATTGATCAAGGTCCAGGGAATCAATGTGTTACAAGACCTGAAGTCCAAGGCTGATAACACATACAAAGAGATGATTGACTGGCTAGGAGCAAGGTTCTTAAAAGAAATGGAAAGGTAATATAGTCTGTAAAGAGCTTTATAAATTTTTGCTGAGCACATTCCAAAATATATTTCTTAAGAAACTAAAAAAATCTTTTGTTGCATGTAAAAGTAAGCAACAGTCTGATGTGATTGTTTGATTTTCTATGTAGCATTGATCAGATGTCCGAAGCTATTCGCTTTGCCATTGAGAAACGGCAGAAACTGAAACAGGAGCTGGTTCTTCAGCAGGAGGATTTCCTCATCAACACCGTGAGTGAAATACAGAATCTTTCCTTAGAGTCAGTACTGATCTTGGCTGATATTTAGCTTGATTTGATATTTGGACTGAATTTGAACTTGATTTTTTTTCCCATGTAGGAGTTGAAGGTGTTGCGTTCTCCGAGCCCTGAACCCCCACCTGTCATACAGGAAGTGGTCTTGCCGGAGCAGTTCACTGTCAGCCAATTACTGAACTTATATCAACAGGTAAGCCATATTCATTTCAGTTGGCGATAATGTCACAAATTTTCATGCATTCATTCAGTTGTTACAGTACAAAAGTATTTAGCTGAACATAGATTCAAATACATTTATATAAAAAATTCTGTATTTTTTTTCAAATATAAAAGAATTTTTTTTATTCATTGTTCTGCATGTAGTGCTTTTGAAGTACCAGTAGTCATTCTTTCCATTATGATCAGGAAAGCTATGATAGGATGCATATTAATATTACTCTCCCAAGAAAATCTTTGTTTTACTCATGACACTAATTTTCGTACATATACCGGTAAATCTCGTGGTGCAGGGATGCACTTGCTACCATCAATATTTACATGTACTTTACATGTACGAAATTCAAATGTTAGAACAGATCTTATAAAACTGTCTCCCTCTGTTTCACACAGTTCACTGCCACAGCCCCCACAGGGGTCATGTCCAAGCAGTCCTTTGTGGAGACTTTTGAGAACATGGTGTCTGTGGCTTTTGGAATGGAGCAGCTTCCAGACATCTGGATGAATATTTCTCCTCAACAGGTGAGTATGCTTTGGTGACCATTCATCTTAATATGTAGCAAGATCTTATTGTACATGAATATCTTATAATTTTGATTAAATTCTTTTTAAAACCATTCTCGATCAGTAGACGTTGCCAATCTTAAAACATGGTGGTAATGAAGAGCAATTATTCAGCTAACATACGTTAAATTTTACTTTTATAAGTGAACAAATCCTAGCATGATAGCTTAATTTCTGTGGAATATTTGAAAAGAGTCAGATGGATTTTGAAAATTATATCATTTGGTCTACTTAAAAAAATGACTTGATACCACAGCACTCAGATATATCATTGGAATAGATTTCCAAATCCTCATTACAATGTATTTATGTCAACAGGTGCAAGAGATTGCGAATGGTCTGTCGGCCAATGCAGAGTATGTGGACTGGAGGCGGTTCCTGATTGCCATTGCCCAGCCCCTGCCCTCACCCACACAGACAGAACTCCTGGAGACCCTGCAGAAGTTCATGGAAATGGACCAGAAGTCCACAGGCTGTGTCACCAGGGAACAATATGATAGGGTCAGTAGCTAAAGCAGAATAACCATTTTCTATTCAATAATTTTTGTAGTTTATTTATGGCATTTTATTTTTGCAACCCTAATTATTGTTCCATATTTTCTTAATTTTTATCCAAGAGTGTTGGTAATCTGTAGTAAACATATTATATTGAACTTGAAAAATTGAACTGAAAAGGTAATTCTAGTGAATTATTTTCAGATGGATATTTGGTTTGGTAATCAATCTTCAAGCAGTGAAGAGTTTGATCGAGCTTCCAAACTGAAGGCTGCTTTGTTTGACTTCTTTGCTGATCACAGTAAAACTCCACCAGTCATGAATTACATCAGCATGGTGAGTCTATCATTTTCTTACTTAATTAATGGTTATGTAAAGCTTTTTGGCATAAAAAATATAAATGTAAATACATGTACCAGTAGCTCACTTGTTCTTTGCAAAACTGTAAATTGTATGTATATCCTATAAAAAAAATTAATTATCAAATAGCCTTTGATTTTATTTTTCTGAATTTTTATATGTATTTGTTGGGGTTTTTTCAGCTGATGTATTTCAGCGCCTCATGCAATGCCAATGAGGGATTCCTGCGTGCGCTGAGTGTGGCCTCCGGGACTCACATGCCTAGACTCCCTCGCCCAGACACCAGGGCCATGAGTAGATCAGACAGGTATATCTATATGTCTCCTTCAGTGATCAGTGATTAAAAACTAAAGGCAGGAATTTTGGAGGCCATTATTATTTTATTATTTCATTATTATTTGATAAAATCTTCTTCTTCTTTTTCGGTCAGTGGGGTTTCGGTATTCAAGTTGGTAAAATCTGCAAGAAAATTACTTTAATCTTTTTTACAACCAGTGGGGTGTTGGAGGCTTTTATCTTTTAGTTGTCACAAATCTACTGCAAGAAATCAGATAAAGCCCCATTACATAAAAAGTGAATTAAATTCATTCCACATTTAAAACTTTAATTGAACGTGAACATTTTTTTCTCACCAGTAACCCTGACATTATGGAGGACCACTCCCCATCTCCCCCTGTCCCCATCGACATCCCAGAGGACGCGGTCAATGCCAAGGTGCCACTGGATGCCCTGTATCAGGTCCTGCACCACGGAGAGAATGCAAGTGGAGACAGCCACCGCTTTAGTGTGTCAGCTGATCCTGAAGATGCCACCTCAAGGGTGAGTTGTCTTATTGTGTGGGAGAGACTCAATTGGATTTATATTACCCATAAAGCGCACATCATATAATCTTCAAAAAACCATCTAGGTACAAGTTACAGACATATGTATATACAGGCTACAATACTGATAAATTGTATTGGGTCATTTTAAATATAAGGTGAAATGATGACATGTGCTGGTAGTTGTAATGTGCCTTGTGATTATAAACAAAAGAGAAGGAAGTGTAAACCGTAAACTGTGAAAAATTTGACAGGCTTTAAGAATTCAGTGCAAATTTGAATGCCCTATCTAATATATTTATTGGTGTTTTGTAGGAGAAGTTGTCGAGTGTGTACCAGGAGCTTGGCAGTGATAATGTGGAACCTCTGCCCTTCAAGGTCTTGGTCGAGCATCCACTCATACAGGATGTTATGGCCGCTTGTCAGACTTATAAAGCACTGGTTAGTGCTAATACTCATTCCAACTTTATTTCCACTTTATTACACTGCCCTACCTTGTAAAAAATTATATTAAACCAATCTGCTTACAAAAATGAATAAAACAAAAAGTTAAAATACTGTGGTTTCATTAATATTCAAGGGTATCAATTTTCGTGGATACAGTGAAAATCACAGTTTCAAGGATACAGTAATTTGTGGCCAATGACCCTATCAATACAAAATGTTAAAAGAAATTGCACTTCAATGAACATTTAATTTTGGGAATCAACTTAACAACGAAATCCACAAAAATTGGTATTCAACGAATATTAATGAAACCACAGTAACCAAGTTACTTCCTTTATCTTAATTACTTATTGCAGTAGTAATATAAATTGAAATCCCAAATTTGATCACTTATCCCTTCAAAGAGAGTTAATGAAAATATTTCAATTATTTTAATGTACCGGGGTAATTTTTTTTCCAGGATATCCGTGGAATATTGAATAATCCAGCACCTGATATAGACATTCACAGTACAAAAACAATGGAATAGAGAGGAAAATATTTTGAAGGACACTGCAATAAATTGACAGAATACATCAATAGTGTGTTACAAATATGAAATAAACGTTATCTTTTGTATTTTGAAAAAAATATATTATTTTTGTTTGATGTTTTTTTTTGCTGTGTATTTGATATACATGTATAAACAGACCATCTTTTTTATGTTAATTACTTATGGTACATGTAGTATATATAAGCTTGCATTTATGATTTCTGTGATGGATGTCACTTTTTGTGACCCAGACACATACCAGAGGCACTGCATTTGACTGTGATCAGCACTTGGTGATGGGATTTGAAGTGATGGGAGGGGCAAATCAGTCTAAGCACAATTTGATGAGGCACCTATATTTATACTGCTTGGGGTTAAGGATTTGTCGCTGGCATTATTTTTTTCCTGTTATTTGCTGAAAACAGAAACCTAGAGCCAAATCAGGATTTTACTTATACAAGTTTTTGACTATTTATGATGTTTTCCTTTGTATTATTATGAATCTGTGATAATAAATTGAACAATTTATTTTCAAATGTTACTTAATATATGATTAATAAATTAAAACTAAATTAAATTTGGTTGGTTTTTTTTTGTTTGTTATATATATATATATATACAAACAAGAGGCCCAGGGGCAAAATTGCTCACCTGAGCACTAGTGGCCACAACTCTGATCGAATCTCCTTTATCTAGTAAATTACAGACTAAATGGACAATTTAGTAGAGTATATGTATGTCTTCTTTGCAAATTTTTCTCTACATATATTCTAATGCTAAACCTCATGTTGTATCGGTGATTGTTGTTTCAACAATTTACAGATATCTTGCATATAATAAATTATTTTGACCACAAACACCAGCTGCCCTCTTAGCTGATTGAGTTGAGTCTCACTAAATTGTCACTAAACAGTTTGTATTAACTCAGTCAGGTGTAAAGTTTACAGTCGACTGATTACTCTTAAGCAAACGGTCGCATTGTCAATACCGTCTACAACATTAAGTAATCAAAATTGTATAAAATAAAGTTGTTTTTAACCAGGTTTTCCAAAGGAAAAATCTAGTTATTGAAATGGTAAAATGGGAGGTGGGCGGTTGCCAAAAGGGTACCCCATTTGTACAGAGAAGTCCTCCTAGTTTTCAAGATAGGAAGTTGTCCTTTTGCAGATCTATTGTACTTATATAAGAGGTGCGCATATTGTTAAGATTTTGATTTCTAATCATTTATGAAAATAATACAAGCTGTTGAACTTTTTTGGGCAAAATATTGCATATAGGGTACCCTCATTGTACAGATAACTCCTCCTACAGTTTTCAAGATACAAAGTTGTTCTTTTGCAGATCAATTGTACATATATCAGTAAGTGTATGACCTGTGATGAATGTTTTAAAACACAATTTAGTATTGTGTGAAATAAATCAATCCTCCTAAAGCCATTCTTTCTACAATTTGAAAGACCAAGTTTCACCTTTTATTGTACATGACATTAACTGTACACCATCCATTGGTGTGTTAAACAAATGATACAGGTAATTTAGACAACCATACACTTCGTGTAAAAATAAATTCCTTCCAAGAAATTGGTTGCATTTCTCAATCCACATAATAATAAAATGCACATAAAAAAGCCAATTAGCCCCAATCTCTTTTTGATTTCCTTTTGGAATTTTTAGCAAAATAAATTCAAGCCTAAATTTTTTATCATTTGTTCTTATTGGTCACTTGGTTATACAGTGATGGTCAAACAATGTGAGCTTGGACTTGAAGCTGTGCATGTCAGTGATACACTGGTGGTCCTGGTAGCTCGAGTCTCTCACTGGGATCATCCTGTAGCACCGCTCCTTGTCTGTGTTGGCTTTCTTGTGAGGCGGCTCCATTTCTTCTTTAGGGGAAGACACATCTGCTTGCTCTACTTCAGGGTTCCCCAGGACCTAAAAGGAAAATTAAATTCAACTAATGTCATCATTTAAATATTTAACAAGAGATGTTTGTGAAACACTTATGCCCTCCTCCCTTGGAAACATCCACAAAGAAAATGAACGTAAACTTCAAATAACTGGAATTTTTCTAAGTCCAAGGGCCATAACTCTGTCGAAAATTGCTCTATCATACCTAAAATCAAACTTGACCTAGGTATTATCATGATAAAACTGTATACCAAATTTAATTTTAATATGTTCATCCTTAGCGAAGAAAATGAGCAGAAACTGCAAAAAAATAGAATTTTCCTAAGTCTAAGGGCCATAACTCTGTCGAAAATTGCTCCATCATACCCAATATCGAACTTGACCTAGATATTATCATGATAAACCTGTATACCAAATTTAATTTCAATATGTTCATCCTCTGCGAAGAAAATGCGCGGAAACTGCAAAAAACTAGAATTTTTCTACGTCCAAGGGCTGTAACACTGTCGAAAATTGCTCTATCGTACCCAATATCAAACTTGACCTAGATATAATCATGATAAACCTGTATATTTAATTTCATTTCAATATGTTCATCCTCTGCAAAGAAAATGAACGGAAACTGTTGGTGGACCGACCGACAGACAGCAGCAAAGCAATATGCCCTCCCTTCTTCGAAGGGGGGCATAAAAAGTAGCTTCACAATTGCAACAAAACAAATATGTTTGCTGTATGGTACTACTTGTATGTTGAAACGAATACTGTCAACATGAACAGTATGATAGTTTGCTCACATTTGAAAGAGAGAGAGAGAGAGGATGGATGGATGGATAGACAGATAAATAGACAGACAGACTGCTACTCTAATGTAATTATTATTCATGTGTTCTATACCTTATGTCATCCCCATTGGATCTAATTACCTGAAAGCTTATTCGTCTTTGATTATCCCCCAAATACTGTTTGTACCAATCCTTCAAGTCATCTAAGGTCAATGTCTTTAATATGGCTACCTGTAGCAAAAATTAGAACTCATGCAGAAGCTGATGGTATGTATGATGGTATTTATACACATTACCAGTATACATGTATATGAATACCAGTCAAAGGCTTATATTCTATACAATTCATATGTACATTTATATGAAACAAAAGCACTTTTTACCTGTTAATGTACAAATTGAAAACATGTTGTTGATAAAAGGATTTTTAATGAATTTCTTTGAATAGGACATTAATAGACCATGACTGACCTCTTTCTCTAATCGGTCAAACACATAATTCTGTTCTATACACTCGCCCCAGTATCTTTTGACTTCCTCCCCCAGGTGAGTATCCTCTGTCTGTTTGGTCGCTACCAAGGACTCGACCTGAAATCAAGACAAGCCACAACTTCATTACACAAACAGCTGCAGAGACTTTTCTAATGCAACACTTATGGAAATAATACAACATAAAAACTGAACTTTCCAGTTACTGCAAGATCATCACAGATAAAGGAATCTTAGATTCATGGATTTAATGCATGTTCACTTTACAACACTGACAATAATGCCCCCCTACTAACACTAGACCCATGACCCAGGCATAATGAATTTCACAAGTTTGCTAGAGGACCATTTGTTTACTGTAGATTCCTTATTTTACGCGAGTACTTAATTCCGCGATTCAACGATTTACCATCAAATCGCGAGTACATAAAATTGCGATTGCCGAAATTTTATCAAAGTTTCATGTACCGGTAGTTTACATGTGTCCCAAAATTAACAGCAAGATTTTAGAATTCGCGAGACGGCCTTCTCGCGATTTTACGCGGATATTAATTCCTCGCGTTTAATTAGGAATTTACAGTATCCTAAACCATGCATATGCATTCGTTTTCCTGCTAGACACCCTTCTTTTAAAGAATTTATGCATAGGGGTTAGTAATTTCTCACTTTTGCAAGAGGTTTCTTAGTTGATGATAACCATACATGAACTCTCTTTGGCTGCTAAAACACCTAGTTGTAATAAGGAAGATGTATCCTAGAAACTCTGACCCTGGGTTCATGAATTTTACAATTTCCAGGAGGCATTCTTGTTCATCATAATCATACACTATATTACCTATTTGATGTCAAGAAGTAGAGACATTCATGATTTAATGCATCTCTGATATACAATGTACATGTACGACCTTTAAATGTAAGCCCTATTCTAATACCAGGAAACCTGACCCTTTGACCATGAATCCCCCCTCCTTCCCCCTGACACCCCATTCTAGATCTGCACATGTCATATAACTCAAAAAGATTGAATATTAAAATATTTTTACCAGTGTATCAAATTCTTCTGTGGTCATTTTGTCCAAGATTTCCTTGAATTTGTTAAGGAAGTCCTCAATATGGTTGTCCACTTCATGCATCCTAAAATATAAAAATTCTTATCTCATCACATTTTAATTCCTATGTAAATTGAAAACCTCTACTGCACCCAAATTACATGGCCACTATATGCATATATTGACTCTTTATATAAACGTACATTTGCGTAAGGAAAAATGCATCTGAAACCTTACGAGAACTTTTGGGCTTGGAACTGGACGACAATGGCCATTCCCATGATGCCGTACGTAAGGAGATTCTGACAGTAGACACTGTAGCCCAGCTGTAGCTGTGTCCTCAGTACATCAAAACATGGCTCCTGCATTCTTGTCTACACAATAAGAAATGCTATGCCATGTATACATATGAAAAAATTAACTTGGAAATAAATTAAACTACCTCTTGAAAAACATTAGTGGCGCATAATTAATAATTGATATAACACATACATTTATCAAGAAATACCGTTTTTTGAATTTCACAATTCCTTGCATACATATGTAACTATATATTAAATGTCTCCTAAACAAGGTAAAATTTAAAATGATGAATTACTGAGATGTACTTAGCGTGCTCTTACGTCCAGTAGTTCATTGATGACGGTGGCTCTGATGTCCCCGGGGTCGGACTGCAGGTACACAGTGATGACAGAGTTGGCATCCTCCATGTTGAAGCTGTTGATCTGACAGAAGCTCCACTGCTTGGGAATCTGGTACAGCCGCCTCTTCAAGTACAGACAAAAGATTTTATGAAAAGTTACCATGAGTAAATTGTTTATTTTTGTGCAATTAGTCTATGATGTACTAAAATCTACCAATGCATGTACTTGACTTCTTAATAATTCTGGTACATACATACATGTACATGTATGTTTATACACACAGTGTCTATTAATGCTAGTGTGTACGAATAAAATCGCTAAATACCATTTCAATAATAAAATGCATTGCACAGATCAAAAGGAAAAAGATCTCCCTTTTTGAAACCGACTCTACTATTATATGGTTCAGTTTCAACCTACCTTGTACACACTGGAAGGTTCCACTTTTCCATTTAGTTTTGATTCCAACCTCTCTTTATACCACATGGCTTCCTAAAGTATTCATATAATTATTCACTCTGACCAACTAAACAGTGAAACTCATTCCACAATTTAAGTACCTTTCTAAACAACGACATGTATAATAATATATGTACATGTAAATTCCCTCTTTATAATATAAATATATATCTTTTTTTTTTATCATTTCACTACATGCACATGTATGTAACAACTTGAATAGTTAGCATATTTGCATAAATTACCGTAATCGTAAGCTCTGATTTAATTGAACCAACCTTTGGCGTGACATTGCCCACAACCAAGATGTCTGCTTTGATGTTCTGTCGGAACTCTGCCAGGATCTGTTGAAAATCCTGATTAGTTAAACTGTCGATTTCAGCGTACATTTCTGCTGCAGACTTGTTGTTTGGGTCTAGCACAGAGAGACGCAGCATTCTGATAAAACAATTCAACATATGCTTGAGACACTATCGTTTAACAATTCCATCTGTTAAAATAAAATTACCACGTATATTCACGTATATATAGCAGTATGCTTCAATGATAAAAAATCTTAAAATCAAAATGTATATCCAAACTCCTATATAAATAAGGACAACCATAAATATTGAGACAGTTACCTGACAAGTTCTGAGGGTTTGATGATGGCATTGAAGAGGTCTCTCTTCACTTTGTTCCTCATAAAGGGAAACAACTCATCATCACAAGAATATTCAAACACTGCATTCAGAAGTAAATCAAACAGCTCCTGTTATTGAAAAAAAATCATGAATCAGACATTTCTTTTATAGATTAAACACAGTATAAGAATATTTCAAAATATAGAATCAAGATAGAATTTTCTTTTTCATATACTTGTACCTGTATATACAAGTATATTATCATGTAAATATTTGATATTTAATAATTTGATTTATTTGATAATTAATTTATATAATCTTAAACAGAGAGTCTAGAGTTGTCATTACTGGTAATTTCTGGTTGAATTCTGTCACTTTGAACCTGATTCCTGTATCATCAACTCGGGTTGAATAGCTGAAAATAAATTACAAATGTACCAGTAATTTAACAAGACAAGGGTGATAAATTCACTATGTGTACTTTGAGCACTTCAGTAAGTTTTAACTGTGTGAACATATAGAACAATGCTTATTTGAAATGTCTTCAAATTTAGAAGAAAAAAAATTACTCATAGCCAGCCAGTATTGCTGGGTAGGCTGGGGCATCCAGTTTATGGTTCATAACGGCCTCAAATATCTTCAGCAGGGTGTGACTGAAAAAGAATACTACCTATCAAATTTCTAGCCAGAATGAATCAAGTTGAAAACCCACTGGGAGATGGAAGTTGATAAGAAGTGAATAAATATATTAGTCTGTACTTTTAAAAATCATGTCAATTCAATGTAAGCATTGACTGCAGTTTTTTGGAACTGACTAAGTATTTGATATAAAAGATGTAAACCTTTTTATTCTCAGTTCAAATGCCCTTTATCCATAAATCAATATATTAACTGTAAAATTATTAAGATATTTGCTAGAGACCCCTAAAACTGTTCAATATACATGTATATGAATTTTGAATATCCAAGTTCCAGCAGAAGAAATAACTTGTATCTAAAACCACACCACTAACCTTTTGACTGATTGGTTGACTACTGGTGACATCAACTGAACACAAACATGGGCTGAAAATACATGTACAATCATTTAGCATTGTACTTTTTACTTTGATTCTTTAAATGCATTGGGGATTTCTTTTTCCCATTAGGAAGACTGTAATTCTTATTATTTTCAGATTCTTCTTGTTTTTAATACAGTTTGTTTGTCAGATACACAAAACTTTAGAAATGTTTTAGCAAATATAAATTGAAAATATTAAGAAATCTAACTCTGAACCCGTAAAAAATACCGGTATATCCAATGATAACGTGCATTACAATTCCTACCTTTTGGCACTTTGAATTTCATGTCCTTCTTGTAGTACAGTGTACAATGCTCATTCTCCGACAGAACTATGGGATGCTGAAATATCACATTTAATTGGTATCATTTGACTTCTATTAAATAATGCTGATATTCAGTAACGGAAAAATTAGACAGTATAATAAAATCTTCTAAGTATTTCATGTTTTTATACTAATTACTATGTGAAAAGAACTTCAGTTTCAAATATTTAAGTATAGTTCTATTTTTTTACTACAGTTCATGTTCAAGTTTTAATGATATTTTGAAATTGATTACTCGAATGATTAAAAACAAAAAAAGGATCTGTAAAGAATGTTATTAATTGCTTCATGCAGGATTGCATGACAAATAAATTAGGTGTGAAATAATCTTCTTTAGCTTATCAGTATAATTGTTGTGGCATTCCAAACTATGATAAAGATACACCATACCTTTGTTGTTAACTCTGCCTCAACTTCAGCCATTGTAAAATCAGTTGCTGAAATAACAAAAGCAAATGTCCTCTACTTCAGATAACCAACATATTTCTCGATCTGGTAGGATTAAATGTAAAGAAGTCTAATATTACCTTATGTCACATTAAAATTTTACATGAACGTTTCATTTAAAAGCAACGATGGAGGAAAGTTAAATATTCAAAAGATTTTCCTCTTGCTTACATGTATATAAATTTTGTCTCTTTCTCTTGCATGAGAAAAATACTTGCATACACATATGCCATTCAAACCTATTGCGGCCTAGTAAGCTAATGTAAAGCTGCTCTTAGAAATGATTCACAAAACTGTCTAAGAATCAACAGACCCTTACTTTGAAATGAGCATTTTCTTTCATTTATATATTCTGTCCAACAAAGTAATTCTTCGAACTACCACTATACATGTATCAGTTTCTTACCTATGGAATTGTTTGGTTTTGGCAATTGCAAGTCTTGATTCATTGGAGGATCTAACAAAGTAACAATACATGTGACACTATGAAGTACAATGTAATATAAACACATGTTAAATAAGCATACTAAATTTCAGCTCTATGTCTGCAAAATTAATTCAATGAAATTGTTGTTATGCCAGAATATGATGGAAAGACAGGTCAAATATGGGCAACTTTTTTGATATACATTGTATGGAACATCTAGATACAGCACAAGCATTATGACTTTCATCTTTTAATTGTGCATGCATACATACATGCATGCATGCATACATGTAGAGCAGACATCTAATACACAGAAAGAGGTTCTCAATTATATGTTCTGGATCAAAGCAATCATCAGTGATAGTAAACAAAGCTGACCTTGCCATTTCTTCCTCCATTCTGGTTTGATGTCGGCCACTCCATACTTGACAGGGATCCACTTGACGTCCTGTCTGTCACATTTCTCCGCTAGTTGTTTGGAGGACATGAAAACACAACAGTTGTCTGCCCTCAGATTAGCCAGACACTTGGCAATCAGCTATAATCAAAAGTTTAATGTACTGCAAGAAAGAATAGTCTTACATTCTGTATACCCGCTCACGCATTCATTTTATTTTACAAATACTGGTTCATGTACAATATGCACTGCAAACATATTTGTTTTGTCTTTCTATGCTTTTCTGTAATCAAACCTTGCTGGTTTAACCTTCTAATGGTAACTGACAACATTAGTACAGTAAATGTCTTCATGCTAAATGTAAGAATCATTATTGGTGCACTACTTATCAATATTTTAATTCATCCTGATTAAATTGACGGTGTTAATCTTGGCTATATTTTTATTTATACAAACCTCTGGGTCATATTCATACAAGAAATCTCTGCCCGTTAGAACATCTTCTGGAACAAACAGCTGCATGTTTTCTGAAACCCTCTCTACGTAATCCATGGGGTCCCCCTAGAAGAAACAACATATACATGTACCGGTATATAGTGTGTGTACATGTATCTATGAGAATACATATATTGCAAAAAAATTCATGTGAATTCTTTTAGTATTGATCTGAAGAGTATGAAACTTAAGGAATGCATTTAATTTATATGGATTAATACAATGCAAACAGTGTTGAATCATCCCTGTCAACTTAAACAATTTGCCATTTTGAAATTAGCTCAAATTTTATAAAACACATCGGAAAAAAAATTATTGCATTGCAGAAATAAAAGAAGGAATCTTGTACATTTTCCACAATTTTTTTTACAATTGCTGACCATTACCTAATGGATAAAATCTATTAATCATAAACTTGGTTTAATTTATTTTCTTGCAACTTGGATTTTGTCTTTATTTTCAAAAAGACTTACACCTAGAAATTACAACTTTCCTTGAAGTCCATTGTTGGAAACCCACTGTAAGTCTTCTCTATGGTAAGAGAACAAATACCAACTGTGGGTTTCCAAGGACAGTTGATCGTAGATAGTGCGGGTACCTTTTCTTTGAACCTAAATTTGGTTTCCTCTATGGTCTTCATCTCGTCAAAGTACCGTTTCTGCACTCCTTTGGCCTGTAGCATGTGTATGTACTGGAACACAGCTAACAGCACCTCCTCAAACTGATCCAGGCCTTGGTCAGTGAGGGTCAGATTCACCACAAACTGGGTCGCCGTGGTGTTCAGCTCAAACCCATTGTAACTGTGGCCACTCTCTACCTCGGTTGCAAAATACCTATGACAAAGGTGAAAGACATGTCAATCAAGAGCAAAAAGTACCTCTCTCTCTCTCTCTCTCTGTAGGTCACCTTACCTGCTTTTTAGGTAAGCCAACAAACTGCCTTCACCCTCATGGCCAAGAAAAAAGTCCAGATATGACAATGGTTTCTTCCTTTAATGAAAGAACAAATATTATTCTTTCATTGTACATGCATACAGTATGTGTTGAATAATAATGCAAAAATTTGTCTTGACACTTGTATTTCTACATCTAGTCTGAGAATATGCAAGTGCAAATTCAGAAAATTAAGAAAACCTTCATTACAAGAGATTTCCATAACTCACCTGTAATGCGGCAGCATAGAAGGAAAGGACCAGATAATTTCTAACATGTGCTTGTCTTTAACAGGATCAACTGAAAAACAAATTTTGCATGTCAATATTAAAAACAGAATTATTTAAACAATAAAAAATTTTCATTTCTAATCCATGTGGGTATGAAGGTATCAAGCATTGCTTAAAAAATAAATATTAACCCATTGTAGTACAAATTTTTTTCCGCAATGATTGAAGTAAGAGTGTGCCATTTTCTATATAAAATACAATTGATTTTCATATGAAAAATTTAATAAATATAAAATAATAAATACCCTCCCTCTTTAACTTCAAAATCATGGTCAAATGGTAAACATTATAATGTAATACATCAACAGTAAAATAAACAAATTGGTCAGAAAATACTAATATCAGTACATTATGAAAAAAGAACCAAAGAATGAAAAGAAGGCAAACCTTACTGTAATATAATTTTCCAAATTTTTCCATATCGAATGGATCCTGAAATGGAAGCAAGACAGCCATTCAAAATTGCAAATTTCGATAGAACTTTACATCAAAACATTGACGTTTCAATTGTAGCTATAAAAAAGACCTAAAACTAATGCAATGAGAGCTGCTATGCATCATGTTTCTATCTTAGTCTGTCTTTATACGTTTTTAATTACCGATAGAGCCAGAAATAAAGTACTGTAACTCTATTAAAGATATTAAAGATAAAAGTAATTACATTGAGTTAATTCCAATTACTGCCAGATATTGCACTCTTTATAAAATGTCATCACTCTTTTTAAATTGATATAAATGTATCATTGCAAGTAGTTGTACTGCCTCATAATAACCAATATGTGCAACAGAACTTACCTTAAGATGGTCAAAGCTTTGTTTTGGTAATTTACTAAATAGAAAAAAAAATTACATGTAACAACCATACTGAATAATAGTAAGTGATGTTATTTTACATTTGTAACTAAACTCACTGCATACAAATAATAAGAAAATTTGTAAAGTAAAGTAAGTAAATACATTACCGGTATATTTGTTATGTATAGAATATACAGTTGCAATGAATGCAGAAAAAGTTTATATATGTATTTTTTTTACATTTACCTGCACATAGATTTTTTTCCCAAATGTCAGATCAATCAAATTTTCTTACTTGTTTGGAACCTCAGAAAAAATATCCCGAACCCATTTCTCTAGTTTGTCAAGGCTAACTGAACAGAGAAAAATTATAATGTTACATTTCTGTTACATCCTTACCGAAACCCCCACATACATATACCAATATATCATGCGAGAAATCAATTAAAAACCTTTCAATGATATATATTCAGCACAATGGCAATAATATCATCATTACAAAATTTTTCTACCGAAAATAAACACAATTTTTTACATACATATACATGTATTGACCAGTATACGTAAATGTATAATTAAGTTTTATAGTTCATTTCAAAAGAAGCCTACCTTTAGACTGCACTGCTAGTGTCATAAACTGGGCTGAATACATTTTATGTTCAAACTCCTTTAAGTTGCCATACACATCTATTCCATTCTGTTGAGGGATTGTTTTCAAGGAATCTATGCTTCCTGAAAAATGAGAGAAAACTTTTCTACATGCATGTACTTAAACATGTCTGTTGAAGGGGCTCAAAAAAGATATTTTCCAACTGCAAAATCATTAATTTGTATGGGGATACTTATCATTGTTTATTTTAAAAAAATCTTGGTGTAAAGATTTTGATTTTATTCATAATGTATCTATTAGTGACTGTGAGTTATACAAAAACATAATCATTGTCCTTTGGGAGATCAGGGGTTAATTCGTAAGAACAGATCAACTTGAAAATCAACAAAATTTAATCCCCAATGACCATTGATGCAAAAATGTAATTTTTTGTATATTGACATTAAAGGTTACCATATGCATCTGAAAGAAGATTAAGAATGTCCCAAAGGTCACTAACAATGCAGACATCAATTGTATTTGGTCAAACAGACATCAAATTACCTGTAAAGAATTTCCCCATGGGGTGCCCCTCTTTGGCAAGAGATCCATACAGCATGCAAGCCCTCTCATCATCACTTGGGAGGCTCATCTGGTATTCTACATTTTTAATAGCAAAAAACACAGATCACCAAACAAGTTGTATAAGCAAATTCAACATTTTCACTCAACCTGTGTCCCCACAAATTTGGATAAATCTGGTATAATATTATAAATAGATTGCCTCATATCAGCTTTCTGTCATCTGTTTGTCTGGTTCACAATCCATGACGGAGCACTAGACAACTTACCACTGTCCACAGCCTGGATCTCCCTGTCCACGGAGTCTTGTCTCAGTAAAGGGTGGATAAAAAACTGGGCAAAGATATCCAGGGCCTGGTGAAAGTATTTTTGCTCCACATCAAAGTGGAAAGAGGTCTGAAATGATCATGTATACAGTAATGCAAATTTTGTAACATGTTGTTGGCAAATTCACTGCATTTGATTGATTGTATGCATAGAACCATTTTATAACAAATTAGGTCTCCCAAGATTTTATATGTCACAGATATGAAGTTAAGAAAACATAACTCTATGATGTATGCTACATAACAAAAAATCAAAATAGGGTAATAATCTACTTCGTAGTTTTACATCAAAGAATTAAATTACAATCAAATAATATCAAATGTACTATGTCTTATAAACTTATTAATAAAAATCTCTTCAAAATTACCCTTTCACAATCTGTCCAAGCATTGGTATAGCCTCCATGTTTTCCAAGGAAATCATCAAGTTTATTCTCCTGAGGGTATTTTTTACTTCCCATAAAAACCACTGAAATCAACCAGAAAAGGCTGCTTAAAAGTCTTCATATTATACCAGTATCCAATAATTTGGTTTTTAAAAAAAGAAAGAGACAAAAAGCGACTTTCAAAAATAGCTCAGTATAGACTGAAATCATCTTTTTATAAGTAAAAAAAATACAGTAAAACACGCTTATAACGAAGTGCCAGGGACGGGCGATTTGCCTTTGTTATAAGCGTAATTCGTTATATCCGTCAAGTTTACAACATGTTTTAAAGTCTCAGGGAATGGAAATCACTTTTCTATAAGCGTCAATTCATTATAAGCGTGTTCGCTATAACCCTGTTTTACTGTATTGTTTTGTGATATAACTTTCTAAAAGTAATCCCCACTGTAATGATAATTAAATGAAAAAGAATTGTAACATACATATACATGTATCTCACAAACATGGCATGGTTACTTGAGTATTTTACTCTGGAATAGCAACAAATTCATTGACCACAATATAGAGTTTTTTCTTCCCTACCAGCTAGGGCCACTGCATTTTAAGAGATAGAGAAATAAAACTTTTAAACTTTGTGATGCTTACTGTGCTCCAAAAAATGGGCCAATCCTGGTATATTTGGTGGATCAGAAAAACTCCCATTGGAAATACAGAGAGCTGCAGCTGACTGAAATTAAAGCATATGCACTGGATGATAAAAGCTATAAGCTACACATGCATGTTAATAGTGAAAAATTAGAAAAGGTCAATATACATGTACCTATTCAAACTATGATATATAAAAATAATGTACCTATTCAAACTGCATGTATTATTACAATAGTTCAACACCAAATAATTAATAGGTAACCATTGAAATTGAAATATACTACCGGTAGATGTATAATAATAAGCATATCATTTATGGTCAAACCATTCACACATTAATGGTTAAATGATTAATACAATTTCAATGATTCTCACTTTCTTCTCTCCTCCTTCTTCCTCTTCTTCCTCATCATCTGTCTCCATGTCTGCCTCTTTCTGAGATTCCTCCTCATCTTCCTCATTTTCTCTTTCATCTTCATCATCCCACGGTGCCTCTTCTGCCTCTTCCTCATTTTCAAGAAGGTCCGATATAAGAATAGCTTGCAGACCATTTTCTAAGTTTATCCATCTGAAAAGTAAAAAAAAAATAGTAATTTGCTATAATGAAATTTCTAAATAGAATCAAATATTCTTTTTTGAAATAAATGCATGTAGTTCTCCTTGTATTGTTTTTAATTTCTGCATGATGTTTAAAATTCAATATACTTCAAATTTATGCAAACAAATTGAAAGATAAGTTGGAAAACATATCATGAACAATTCCAAATAAAAATCAGATATATAAAAATCTATAAAAAGGTAATCAGATTGAAATTGCTATGAAACATTCATTAATGGCGGATTGACATAACTGGGCCAAACTTTTGCTTCGCAAAATCAATTGTGGTCAGATTGTGATAGTTTTGACCATCTGACTATTACTGAACTATGAACAACAGTATGGTGGCATAGCTCATTAAGACATTATGTTGACATCTGATTTTTATGTTGCCTTGTCAAATCTTTATAGTGAGAGCAGTGCACTGGTGAGCGAAGCGAGCTTTTAGAACCAGTGTGCACGGGAAAGAGAATGAAATAAACCTACAGATTCACCAAGAAATATTTTTTGGCAACATCCCATCTGTAATGTTTTCTCCTGTAGTGCTATGTCAAAAAAGGCAAACATTTAACTCTTAATTTACGATGCCTTGTGGTTTTAATACACTTTTTGAGTACCGCAAAAGCTTTAGTGAGAGACGAGGGATTTTTTACATGCTTCCATTCCTTCGTATTGAGTTGAGATATGTAAACAGATGTTATAGATTTTAACATATGACGTCACAGTGTCTGGCGCTATATTTCCTGCGATAAGCTAAGAAGTGGATCAAATATCTGTAATGCGTGTATAAGCTATTTCAGTATAAACTGTGAACCTGCCTCAGATGATTTGTTTTAATTTATTTTTTGATTTGATAGAGAATTATATATATACAAGCAAGAGCCATACTCTATTGTCATATCGATCTAATTTAAAGCTAATTTTGCATGCATGTTCGGTAAGTATAAATAGGGAGGAAAGATATAAAATGTCATTTTGAACTAAATAAAAAAGAATAAAGAAAAAAAAAAAAAAGTTAAAAATCTATGCAGATATTGCATATTTTCAAACCATCAAATTGGTAAATTGTAAACAAAAGTCAGATAACAACAAGGTACAATAAAATAATACTGTTTTTATCATTTATACTTTTGACCAAATTAAACTCAAATTTCGTTTTCGAACTGATCAATTCTCTCCAAAAGTAAAAAGTAAAGAACAGTTTTAGGAGGAAGCAAGTTTATGTATTTCGTAAGAATTTTTTTTAAACTTAGAAATTAGAAATATATAATTCTCTCTCTCTCTCTCTCTCTCTCTCTCTCTCTCTCTCTCTCTCTCTCTCTCTGTTGTGTGGTCTGTCTGTCTCTCAAAAAATCTCTGATGTTAGTTATTAACTGTCAACATATCACTAAGTTGACAATGATGCAGGGTATGTGTAATTCTTGCTGCTCTCGTCACAACGGTAGCACCGTAAAACATATTATTGACTTGCCTGATCTTTAAGTCGACTTATTACTTAATCATGTGTCTAGAAAATAAAAACAAAAATATGAACACATTTTTACTGGTGATGGCATAAGTTATGCCATACCTAAGTCACCATGCAACAGTACATGTACGTTGAATAAAAATGGCCAATTTCTGTATAATGTAATAATTATCTAAACTTAAAGTTTTACAGTACCTGTAGTTTCTCTTATCATTTTCCGATTTCACAATATGTATTTGTTGGTCCATTTTCAAAGTGTAAGATCTTTTAAACTCAGCTGATCCACAAAGTAATTTAAGTTTGGCAGTACCGATGTTTCGAACTTCCTTCTGACAATTAATTTCACGGCCAAACAATTTCAGGTAACGGAAATATTTATTCATTAGTCGAAAAACGCATGTTTACTTGTCTATAATAATAGATGTTCAAAGTCAAAAATCTCTTTGTTTTATATGGATTAAGATCTCCCTTCAAAACCGCTAAAGCGACTAAGATTCTAAAATTATAAAATTTAAAAACAATAACCATGATAACCCTTATATCCGGAATTTTGGTCAAAAAAGGAGAAAATATATCAACAAATAATATATAGCGAGCACTTAAGACTTAATTGGCGCTAAATTATTTTTGTTTTAAATCTGGCTAAGCATTTTTAATTAAAATATACATAGGTCACTGCTCTTCAGTTTATGGAGATAGAATATTGAACAAAAGGCGCCAAATGTCAAATAATGGTAAGAATTTGTGTGTGTGTCTTATGTATTACCTTAGCCGTCTAATGAATCAGACTATATTACACGCAACATTATCTCTTGATTAAACAGAGCAAATCAACAGAAAGTCAAGGATCACGAACTTTTTTGGAGTCGGTGAAAGCCAGATTTGAACAACAATATTTAGAGAGACAGAAAAGGGTAAGCAATGGTTATTAACTTCTTCTTCTTCTTCTTCTTCTTCCGGTATAGTTCAGACTTATTTCAGAGACATAAATAACATTTTATTTATGTCTCTGCTTATTTCAAATATTTTTAACGTACATTGTTTAAGGGGAATTGTGACATTAGCTGCAATAATCAATGTACGTAGCCCTCTCCGATTCTTTTTTTCATCTGACCCCCCCCCCCCCCCCTAAAAAAAATAACAGAAAGCATAGGGTTACATTATACTGCAGATAATGTATTTCATAAATACATTAAGACATTACTATACATATTTGTATATTAAA
Source organism: Magallana gigas (assembly GCF_963853765.1). Classification (NCBI taxonomy): domain Eukaryota; kingdom Metazoa; phylum Mollusca; class Bivalvia; order Ostreida; family Ostreidae; genus Magallana; species Magallana gigas. Next base: position 25,386,837 of record NC_088859.1, read on the forward strand.
TATATATTTATGTTTGATACATGCTATTTTTCCTTTATCATTACTTCATTCAACAGATAATTTTAAACAGTTAAAAACTACTTAGTATTTTATTTCAGATTGAGAAAAAGAAATGTCAGAGAGAAGTGGAGTTAGTTCACAGCCAGTACCTGAAACAAAATGTAGTCAATTCATCAGAGATGGCACATGCCAAATTTGTTGTGGGAACCTGGTCTCATAAACATGGTATGCTTATCAATATTATTGTCGATCTTTATGGGGGGGGGGATGGGGTGGAGTTATGAATGTACATGTACAATTGAAGGGGGGGTGATAGTTTGGGGTAAGGACCACAATGAATATCCGGACTGAATTTTACTGTTTAAAAAAAGTCACTGTAGTGCAGGCATTCAATTCTGCTGCTGAAAAAAAGTTTTGATAACTTGCAATGCAATTTCCTGATCATTGAAAGTCTAGTGTAGGAGCGAGAACTCATTTAACAAGTTTATCTATCAAAAACAGCTATAATATTACTACTACACATATAATGTCAATTGTTTTCATTGTATGGTATCAGTTAAATTTTCATTGTCTATTGCTTAATCCTTTAGATATGAATTGATGTTTTCATAATAGGAGATGCAGAAAAGAAGTGGTTAGTGAAGGATAAAAGGGAGAAACAGAGAATTGAAGCCAGGTTTTCTCCATATGGCAAATCTCCGAACAGTTCAAGGAGACAAAACTCAAGTCCCAGGGAGCAAGGAAATGGCAAGTTTTCTAGCCCCTCTCTACCAAAATCAGGACAGATGACAATTGGAGGGTCCCAGAGATCAACACCATCAGTGTCAACTGCAGCAAGTACGAGTACCTCTAGTAGTCCCACTGTAATTTCATTGGACGATACTCCAGAGGAAGTAGTGATCAATAATGTAGAACCTTCTGAGCACAGCCCACCGTTGGCCTGTCCAGTTCTCTACTGCGAGGTTCTGTTCACCACGAGAGATAAACTGGAGCAGCACATGAGAGACTTTGACCACTGTCCAATCAATCCCTGTATGGTTAATCTTGATGGAGTACTGGCTCAGCGTAGATCCTATTTGTGTACTAGCTGTGATGAATGTTTTAGGGTAAGCTAAGTGCGACTTCTCAGACCTGTCTGGCAGAGCACGGAAAAACACCTCAAATGTATTACATTACTGTCCATGACAACCCCTCCCCCGTCCTTTTCATAACACACGCTACAATCTGTTGAGATGTAAGCAAGACTTTATGAGAGTCAATGATATACCTACCTGCAGGTCCGAGCTCCCGGTCTGAAAAAATTTGGATGGACGACCTGGGAGCTACAGTGCCTCCCATAGTAAAAAACTGCAATTTACAGCGCACAAAAAATGCTCTAGTTTTGGACCTATTAACCTTTTTTTCACCAACTCTGTGAAAACAATTAGTACCATTAAATTTTTCAGGCATTTTACTACATATATCGTCACTCTTCTTGCCTCACACTTTCTCTTAAATATGATAACCTACCTCGGAAAATGAAGTACCGGTATATTAATTCATGTCGAGATCGAGAGTCTCCATTTTTAAATGTGAACAAACTGCACCACTTTGATTTACAGGGCTGGTGATGGTGTTTAAAACACTATCATAGGCAAGTGAAGTGAGGATATCTGTAGTAAAATGTCAGAGGATTTTTTTTTAACAAATATTTGTACAGAATGTGTTCATAAATGAGATTAATCAGTCCAAAACTAGCGCATTTTTTTTTGCGCCGTAAATTGCAGATTTTTACTATGGGAGGCACTGTAGCTCCCATGTTGTCCATCGGAATTTTTTCAGACCAGGGGCCACAGACCTGCAGCTATGATATACCCAAAAACATATTACAGAAGAGACTTACAAGACTGCCTAGTTGATACTTATATTAATGGGAAGCAACTCCCATGTATTAAATTCTAACATCTGGTAATGTTTATACATTTGAGGTGTTTTTCAGAGCTCTGCCGGAAAGGCCCGAGAAATTGCAACTGATACTGTATGGTGACAAATACCTGTACTATATGTAACCATGTATAGACAGGGTTGTCTCTAAAAATTGAAGTAGAAGGGAGAAATAAAAAAGTAGAAGGGGATCTGGAGGTCTAGCTTATAGCTAGATTGTGTTTGAAATGCAATAATAGCCGGGTAATTACGTCACTTCAGGCAGGGAAATTCCCCGCCTCCCGAGTCTTAGAGACAACCCTGATAGATGTTGAATTTTTATACACCCTCCTGTTCCAGAAAATGCTTATATTTCCACTTGATATGATAGTTTGGCTGAATTTATGCACCTGAATCCATAAAGAAAGTTTATTCAAATTCTTGAAAAATTTGGTAAGTCAGTCTAGATATACAACTAGGTATGTAAAAAAAAAAGTGGCCTAAATTGTTAAGCACTCAGTTTGATATAATTTTCTCTATTTCTATCCTGACAAAAAATAGTTTAAAAAATTTAAATATTTTGTTGAAAAAAATTATTATTATTATTCTTTATTTGCACAAGACATACATCTTATGGCATAGGTTATTACATATAAATATAGCAATATTGAAATATTACACTTCCTGCTAAAACCAGGCTTCAAAATTGACATTTTAAAGTGACACCATTCTACAAATTAAGCTATATTAATGCAAAATGGGCAACAACTTTCAAAAACAATTTTTAAAAAAACTATTTAAAGCAACTTAACACTAGTAACCTTGCATACTTGGCAACAACAAAACCTATTAATAACAACTTCAAGAGCAAGTCACACTTTAAATACCATTTAGGAGACAAAGAAATTGTGCATGCCTTTGGAAACAGCAATCTGCTATTTGCTGAATACTCTTTAAAGATAATCCCTGGTTCAAGCTTGTTCTCTAATTGGACTTATAATCAGGTGGATTAACTTAAGCTTTTGAGTGACAGTTTTATAACATTCAAGAATGAAATGCTTTTCACATGGCAGATTTAAAAATTGAATAATTTTTAATCTTAATCTGTCCTATCTGCCTTTAAATTTTTCACCCTCCTTTGTTAGACACTGGCTTGAAAGGTTCAATTAAACTGTGTCTCAACACAAATATATTAATAGAACTGAAAGGGTCACTTTAAGAGAGAGGTGCGAAAAATAACTGAAGGCCAGATGGATTTTCTTAATCATGCAGTAATGCATGTTTATGTACATGCTTGGATTTAGAATTCCCCCTAGAGAAACAGTAGTGAAGTTTGTAATAAGCGTTCTCCAGTTGCATGCTTGCCCAATGTAAAATAATTAAAAAAAGAAACAACTCTTTAGCTCCTTTTCTAATTCTGATATTATAGAATTAAGGAGCTAGTGAAAGGTTTGATTTTAATCAGACTGGAAAGAAATTTGAGCTTAGTGTTAGCAAATGTACTTTTGAGTGTTGTAAACTACTTTGGATTTGTCAAAACACAAGTACATATAATATACAATTACTTTAAGTAGGTAGAATATTGAGAAGTGGTAGGTATTGGCTTAATTTCTGAGCTAAATGTCATTATCAGATTCAGAAATTATGCGTTACTAGAAGAGTACAGTTTAGCAAAAATGAATACGTGAGCCAGTACTTCTATAACACAATTAGTATTGAAATTTTAGCAATTTTATTGAACTCTTAATAAGATTTGGCAATGAAATAGCTCTCTAACTGTAGTCCAACAGGTAGATCTGTGACTGAGAAAAATCCCTTTCTTATGTCCAATTTCATAACAATATTGAAAAGTGTAAAGCTTGCATGTACATGTACATCGCTGTATTTTTAATTTGGAGACAGGCAGGATACTAAAACTATCCACAAATTAAGATTTTTTAAAATAGCAAGTTTGAAAATTTTGATTTCAGCAAAATTACACTAATAATTTTAGGAGAAAAGGGACTGGGAATGTCACCCACACAGAAGAGGCCCGGATTCTTCTCTAGAAGATGCAAGAGCCACCAGCGCTACCCCTGGGCATTTGGTGGTAGTTGGATATCTCTGTCCGAGGACACTCAGCATCTTCTCTTCCTATGAACAATGTGAAAGCAGTATCAAAAAGGGAACTGAAGACATCCTTAAGTTTCCATTTCAAGGTTTGCTAGAATTAAACTTCGAGTAAATTTCTGTTGCTTTGTCTTTATTTTCATACAGTTCAAGGGAATCAATTTTGGAGTATTCTATATTGAATGAAATTCAATTATTGGAATCTTTCTTTCCTATTAAGATAAACAGTTACCAAACTATACAATTAAGTTTCACACAATTTTAATATTTTGTGGTTTAGTGGTGGAATGATAACATGCGATTTGTCTTTGTAGATGATGATGGAGTAACACTTCAGTCGGTCAAACCTTGCCCAGTATCCAAGACATTTGTTGATGATTTCACTGTCCGCTGCAAGTCTTGCGCTTACACCGTGAGCTGCCTAGACTGTGGGGTGGAGCTGTTGGATTCTGGGAGTCTCCAGGACCATATGCTACTTTTTGAGCAGACACATGTTCTTACCTCAAGGTCTATCGTATCCAAGGTAAAAACAAAAATAATTTTGTTGTAAAAAGGGTTTGAATTATGCATTTACACGGCACACATTTTTACATATTTGAGATTTGCAGAAAATTTACATATTTGAGATTGCAAGAAACATATATATTGTGTAATGTTTTGCTTTGCTTCTTTTCTATATTGCATTTAAATAATTAGAACCATAAATACAGTGAACTTTGATTAAAGAAATTACAATGTTTGTGGCTCTGGGCTCTTGAGATTTAAATTAAATCTTTTGACTATTCAGTTACGAGATGATTAAAGGATTAAATATTTTTAATTTCACACCTTTTATTTCATTTATAGGAGGATGTGTTTACAGAGTATATCACAGAGCATGTCTCAAATTTCTCCGAGCTTCTGGACAAATATATTAATCGCAGTTCTAAGGAGCAGAATTTAAAGACATTTTCTAACTTTGTTACCATCCTATGTCATCTTTTGGAGGAGAATATCTAAATCTTTTTTGTATTATAGTTTTTTTTTTATTGATTTTTTGTTGAATCTGAATTTGTAATAGTAAAGTTTTCTTTTTTACCAGGCATATTTTTTGTATTTTCATCATAGAAACTAGAAATTTATTGGCTTTCAAAGAACATGGGGAAATAAGATGAGGCAAAGTCTATATTGTTTTACTTTGAGCATAAGATATAACTTTTAATTGAAAAATGCATGCTTAAAATTCAGTGCCTTATTACACTATGAAACTTGCAAATGAGTAATTTCTTTTGCCATTGGGAATTATTTCAACAGAAGAAACAAAGTTTAACCCAATTTGTTTAGATCATTAAGAAGTTTTAAAAGTGATAAATTACTGTTTGTTTATATTTTTACTGTGCTGAAGGCAGTATATCTAACTATATATTGCCTATATCCTTTTAAAGTTCTTTTCCATGCTCTTTCCATAGAAGGTAGAAACATATATATACAATGTAGATCAAAGAATTATCAAAACTTTGGACTATAAATAAATTTTTAATAATCAAACTATTTCTTCAAAAATTGAGATGCCGCTTTGAACATACTGAATAGCATAAAAAAAATTTTTAATTACTTAAATCCATTGAAATAAATGAGCAACAGGAAAACCAAAAACATGCACAATATTTTCTCCGTCCCATCAAATTGCACGTGTACGATATATACCACACCTACAATTACTCCGGTCAGTGGTTTGTAATTAACTACATGTATCAGCGGTCTCGTTTTAAGAAATAAAATTGCCTGATAATGACTAGAACGGAATATGTCTTCTTCAGACCAACCATCTAAATAAAAAGCAGTTGCATTTATTAATACCGGTATAACCAGCACAGAAAAGCACGTCAATATTCCTATTAATAGTTTACTATAACAGTATATATATTGAAACAGAAGACACATCAAGCACTGACAAGGTTCAGTTCTGTCGTTGTTTCCGTGACGGGCGACACCCAGTCAGTAGCGGAGGAGGGTGTCTGAGGGCGAGATGAGGGGGGCCGATTCTCACGAAGTCTTTGTCTGTAGAGAGGATCGTTCTCCACGGGAACAGCAGAAGACCGAAAATTTTTACTCACGATCTGCGGGAGACATTTACTCAGAATGTACACGTATTTAAACGGGGTCATTTTCTTCATGTCTAACACTTGAAGTTCCTTCTTTGGCACATCGAAATTTTCAATGATATTCACTGTGTTAATGAATTTGGACTCCTGTCCCATGGTATATGACGTCATTGGACGACCCTCTGCGTCATTGAAAGTGGTCCGAGAGGAATTCGAGGAAATGGAACTCCTACGACGGTACTGTATTAAGTCATTGAAAGTCACTGTCTCCCCACTGTCATAGTCTATATATCTGACGTTGGACGGGGCTGTTCTCTGCTTCAAAATACTTCTCAGCGATTTGACCACAACTACATCGGACTTTCTATCTTTCTGCGGTGCCGATTTTGCACGATTGAGTTTGTCATTGCACTTGCTGGTCTGTCTTGAAGATACGGGCGGACTGTCCTTTACACGGTGTCCTTCTGTTCCATTTGAAAAACACGTGCCGTTCTCCGACTCTGTGATATCGGTTGGAGGATGGGCCATGATCTTTGTCGCCATGAAAAACCCAGCTTTGGTCATTCTGCGAACTTTGGACCAGTGTTTGGAATCTTTGGTTTCGGGCGAGCACCGGGCAGGAATAGGTGAGTTTCTGTTCTCATTGGAAACTTGCGGATGTCCATTGCTTTTCTGAGTATTCGCAGCGTTCTTTATATTTTTTGTCGTCTGCTTTGTGAAATATTGCTCCTTTGCCATATTTCGGATTTTGGACCAGTGTTGATTGTCTGTCTTTTTTGACTGTGCGTCGTTCTGATCAATTTCCCCTTCTCGTCTGCTTCTACACGAAAAACTCCGTTGAATAGCCGTTGCCCTGTCCGTCGCGCTAGCAGAACCAATCCGCCGAGGGGTGGACAGTTTCGCAGGCGACAGATATGGGCTCGGACACGTTCCATTCATTTGACGATTCATTGTCCATTAGATAACACTTTTGTTTTTATTTTGTCCAATGATCCCTGCACTCCAAAGCGAGCCGTGTTTTTTCATTTAACACTTTTAAATGAGTATGAAATTAACATTGAGCAATTTTTATAGTCCTAATTTGGGTAATATCTTAATCCTCTCAGGGGATTAACAGGTATATCGAAAGGCCTTAGCGTAACTTTCATTTGGATTAAAAAGAAAATAACATCTCTGACGGTCGTGGTTTTAAATGGAAAAATATTTTTTTGTACTTTAATGTACCATCTAAAACGGGTGCGCGGCCACCGGCATTTCAATGACGCATACTATAGTACGTATTTTTTTAAGAAATGCATTTATTGAGACATTGATTACTATTTATAAAAAAATATAATATAACAACGGCCAAAAAGTGCGAAAAAGGACTTATAAGAAAACACTTTAACTTGTTTTGAAGTAAGATCTATTTTAAACAAAAACAGTTTTGGTTTGATTTCATGGAGATGTTGTTGCTATAGATAATATGGGGAGGGAAAGAGAAACACGGAAAAATAACTGGCAATACAACAAGATTGTTACAACAGAGCTTTATGGGGTACTATTACGGCAAATATTTACTGAAAATTCCTTTAGGGAAATTTTATTGTAAACCTTTATTGAACACATCTACGTCTGTAAAAATTGGGTTCATCATTTCGTTTGCACATATGTTGGAAGATAACCAATCGGACGCTGCAAAACATGATTGCAGATTGCCTGCTGCCCAATCCTTATTATGTAGTATTTTTACATAATAAAATATTGTTTAAATAAAAAAAAATAATTTGATTCTTTGTATCTATAATATTCAAAGCATTGATTTTAAAGTTTTGTTTATGTTACACTAAAATTATCACAATAGCACGATTTTGCAGCAAAATAAAGATCCAAAAATTGTATCATTTATTTCTCTTAACGTTCGTAAAATTTATTTAGTATTGCATGATAATCACAGGTTTAAATTCTGATTCTATTTAAATTTTAACTCCTTTTCATAAAAAAGATTGACGACTTGGGAGAAAAATATTTAATTTGAAAATGAAGATACCTACATATACCTGTTTCAATAATCCGGATTACGTTTGAATTTAAAAACTGACACTTTACGGTGACAAAGGCACAACCGTGGATCATTTGGTATAGAAAGTTTTAGTTTCTGTTCATTTCATAAAACTTATCAACCCATTTTCTACTTTGTATTCAATTAAATATACAGCAATTATAAAAATGATGAAAATAATCGTGATAATAATTAACATTTCTATTTTTAATGAATCTTTTACATTTAAAGTTTAAGCGATATTTTTTTTCTTCAAATTATTTTCGTTGACGTCAGATAAGTGTGACCTCAACATATCATTGCTGGATCAATGATAATTGATTAAAAGAAATGGATCGTCGTCAATGAAAATGTTGTTCAGTACTATACGTGTATATTTAAGGTCAGGCGCGACCTATTTTGCATTATTTTCTAAATATTTATTCATATCTCCACAATTTAAAGATTTTCACAACGTTATTATATGATTAAATTCCATGTTATATAATATTTTTTATTTGGAAATATAAAGTTTCAATGAAATATATACCCTGATTTTATCTGTAAGCACTCAATTGCATTGTCCATATTAAGCTTAATTAAGGAAAATTCTGATTTTAAAACAAATATTTGTCTGGTAATTTACCCTAACAATTTAGCAGGTTTAAATGCACATTTTAACAAATAATCTAGTGCATGAGGTGGAATGATTTTTTGGGAGTTGATTTTTTTACCATCAAATTCTCTATCCAATCCCTCGAGCCAAATGGGATTGTACATGTACACTTATAAATATTTGTTAGATCATACGCGATGAAGAAGGGGGCAGAGGGAGTGAAGCCACCGAGCCCCTTCTTTATCGCGTAAAAACTTACTTAGACTTACTTTTCATTGGCTGATCGAAAGTTCTGCGCCAATCAAATATTATCTCTCTTTTGTTTACGGACCTCTAAGCTGTCAACCGAAAATGTGACTTCACTGTAAACTTTAAGAAATTTTTGAAATACAATACATGTATATAGCGAATGCTGGTGAAAAAGTGGGTTATTGTTTAATGAAAAATCCTTGTCCGAAGCATATCTCTCCCCTTGGCTCATGTTTCTCCTGCAGAGTGCCTTTGGTCAAAGAATGTGCAGTGACCTTGAATTAATTTTGTATGCCAAAGTCATCGGACCCGCCAAAAATTCTATTTTCAGAGCATATATACTCCCCACTCAGCCCTAATTGGCCCATTCTTCACATAAACAGAGCTTTGGGGGTAAATGCTGTGTAGTGACCTTGAACTAATTTTCATGGTCAAATGTAAAGGTCACAGCAAATCTCTTTTCATCCAGTTTTAAACCATGATTTATTTCCCATTTGCATAATCTTGCTTAAATTGAACCCCAAACAATGCCTGTAGTAATGGGGTAATTTGATCATATGTCAACTAGAACATTTCTTACTTATAGGTCAAGGTTAAAGCAAAATTCTCTGAAATGGTTTTCATCCTATTGTCCACTATTTGAGCGGGGACTTTGAGATAGTCACCATCTCAATGTTGTCTAGTTAATCCGCAACATGCAAAAAAAAAATGTTGGCACAATGACCAAAGATCCATGGAATTTGTTTTCATATACAGGCTCGTTAAATTTTTTTCGAGGGTGGTGTGTGTATGTGTGGTGTGTGTGTGTGTGTGTGTGTGGGGGGGGGGGGGGTAGTAAGGGTCTATCTAGATAAGACTAATGTTTCTGTGTGGGTGACAGCAGTTCCTTCCGTCCGGCGGACAATTTATTCATTAATGTGTCTTTTACTAATTTTAAAACAATTTTGAAATGTCAATGAGTCCATGTCTGTGTTATGTTACATAACACTTACTCCGAAAAGTAAATTGAGACATGCCATCGGATTAAAAGAGGAATTTGATGGCTTTACTTACATGCAGGCACGTAGCATCGTTTTTTAAAGTGGGGGGGGGGGCAGACTCATCCAAAAAATCTTGACAAGCAACAAAAAAAAATTAAAAAAAAAAGAAAAAAGTAAATTTAAAATTTCCTTTTAAAAAATTTGTTGCTGCAAGAAAAAGTGGGGGGGGGGGGGCGCCCCCCCCCCCTGCCCCCCCCCCCCCCCCCCCCCCTGATGCTACGTGCCTGACATGTTATTAAATCCAAATATTCAAAAATATAATTTTAGTTAATTTAAAAAAAACAAGTTTTCCTCACGACTTATGTAATCTGTCTTTATTTACCCAACTTTTTAAAAAAGCAGCAGGCTTAATTATTGAGTAAACTTGTGCGACATTTTTTGAGAAACTTCTCCTATCATATTAACGACAACAACTGACACTGAATCAAAAATGTTTGGCAGACATTAGTCAAACAATATTTCCACAAAAATTAACTTCCACAAGTAGTTTCATTATTTTGATTTTTTTTCGGTGATTCCCAGCAGAGAATATACATGCATGTTTAATACTGCATGAAAAGTTATAGTTAAAATATAGAAATGTTGCCTACAAAAAATATAGGAATTCAGTGCATAAAAAAATAAAATAATCATAATTTCATGTATATTTCCTATAAACCGTGTTGTATATATATTTTTCTGTGCTCAATGGCGAGTCAATGCTCCTGCCGTCATACTCGCAAAAATGTACCTACAAACAATTTTCATTACTTAGTAAATGAATAGGATATATTTCGCAATTTTACCAAATCCCCACTTTGTTGTTTTAATGATGAAATAATTAACATAGAAGGAAATAACTTTTACTATTGTCCCCTGCTGCTATACCCATAAAAGACAAAAACAAAAACAAAACAAAAAAACAACAAAAAACCCAAAAATTTAATTCATTCGATTTTAAAGGAAAATCGTATTTTCTTGAGTTTTCATCCGTTTCTCGTACCTTACTTCTAAACACTATTCTGACAGGGCAATTCGAGTGGTCTTCTCTTTAATGTTGTTTGAAAAGTTTTTTTTTTTATTTTAGATAGTGAATACGGGCTACATTTTACAAAAGTTCTTACGACAAAGTCATGAAGATTTTCAGTCTCCTGAAATAAGTTTTCAAGAACAAAACTTTTATAAAACCATATATTTACAACTATGATATTAACTGTTAATTGATAAAGAATAGATTGAATTGAAAGTTGAATTGATTTATATAATTATATTTTATAGCCATCAGAATAAATAAATTGATTAATAAGCAATCATTAATTTGTTCGTAAGTCGTAAGTTTTTTTTTATTTGCATCATTGTGTTTTCTCTGCTTGGGATCTTTATTTACACATTTACTGTACTTTTACCGAGTATTTATTTTCTATGTCGATATACAGTACAGTGCATTTTGATTCAATTTTTCGGCCGCAATAAGTTGTCTATAACTATTCAAACCCAATTTAAAATTGGAATATTGTACCATTTATTACATAATCCTATATATGTCATTATGATCAATGCATCGCTGTCACGTGTTTGTTTGATTGTTTTATTATTCATTATCAATATTTTTCATTTTATTGTTTGTTTCTTTAGGGAATCTTTGGGTTGGTTATTTAAAAATATATATATATAAAGCTGCTATTAAAATCAATGAGAAGGGTGGCTGCATGGTTAAATTAGCCTATAGTATTTATGCTATAATACAGCAATTGTAAATGTATAAAATCATCGAAGTTGAAAATGTTGATACTATACAAATATATTGTTTTCTTCTGCAGGTTACAGCTAGGGAGGCCTATTTCATTCCGGAAATCTCTCGCATGCTAAATTTATCTTGTTTGCGTCTTATTTCGTCAGAAACTTCGGGAACAGCCTAGAAGCGTCACACACAAAAGCTATATAAAGCGTCGACACGCTGACGGACGGCTTATTTACTCTCAGAAGCAAGAAAGGACGCATAATGTCAACAATTTCTAGGATTTGTCCAAGAGCTTTCGGAAGGGCCCAGTCCCTGTGTCGAGGATTCAGCAACCGAAATATCCCTGTCCACCGGCACAGCGCTCGAGATCACCAGCGAGTGGAACTTGCGCCATGGAACGACGTCTTTTCTCCCTCCAGTATTCTTCCTGCATCTTTTACTTCTCGATTCCGGGACATTGAGAAAATGATGAGAGACATGGAGAATGTGCTCGAACATAAGTATCTGTCTTTCCCAGCCCGCGGAGAGGATTCCGAGGTATGTGAATGCACCCCCCCCCCTCCAAGTTCACATATGACGAGACGTTTATATTGAACTGTTTATCGTTTTAGCGGTGCAAATTTTTTTATTAAGCATATCTACACGTGTCATAAAATAAAAGTAAATATGCGACTTGCTGTGTCTCGGAAATGCGTTCTACTTTTGATGCGCAAAAACGGTGTTTTCCTATAATCTATACGTCTATTTATAAAAAGGTAAATGACCTAGGACGACCTTTTTCAGTCGGGGAAAACAAAACAAGTCAAGTAGCTGAGGAATGTCGTTTAGTTGAAAATTATTTAGAAAAACAATTTCATGTGATGATTTTACTACCCAACAGTAGATCCAAAGTACATATTTTGATAGTTTCGTTATTGTAAACAATTTGAAGATCATGCAGAATGGCGTCCTCGATCTAAGCATGTAGGCCTACGTACTGCAATAGGCTTAACTTATATGGAAGCATCGATCAATATTCTCCGGGATTTTTTTAAATTAAAAGCAAAATTAGTTTGTGAAATTATCTTCAAATTCTAACCCCCCTTCAGAGGCAGTATATGCGTTGATGCATTATTTTATTTGAGAGAGACGCAATTTATTGATGTCATGTGTCTTGCATTTAAAAATACCACCAATTGTAAACAAAATCTCATTGACCTTGCCCAAGTTTTGCAGGTAAACACAATATATTGAATTTTTTCTCTTCACATGTAGGTACAAATCGGTGAAAACAAACTTAGAGTGAAACTGAGCGTGCATCAATTTAAACCAGAAGACATTTCAGTGAAAATAGACAACAACAAACTTACAATCTCTGGTAAACACGAGAAGAAATCGGACGAGGGCCACAGTTATTTCGCACAGGAGTTCACTCAACAGTACACCATACCAGAAGTAAGGCATTCTTTTGTTGCTTTTTTATTTATTAATTGAAATTTAAATTTCAAGCAATAAAAACGTTTCTCATTTAACGATGCGTAATTTGCTTAACTTATTAATCATGATATTTTTAATTTTGCAGGGTATTGACCAAGACAGTATCATTTCTACCTTCTCGGACGAAGGTGTGTTGTTAATTCAGGGAAAACCCAAGAACTCTGGAACAGGTGAACCCCGAGAAATCCCCATTGACAGGGGTAACAAAGCCTAAAGAGAAAGAATTCAGAGAAGAGACTCGAATAATACAATTTTTTTTCGCGTGAACGTTTTAATAGTGAAATTCCCTGGCCAAGTAGCAGGATAAATTTACTTGCTGTCTAGATCTCAATAAAATTGGGATAAATTTGCACTTAGTTTTTTTTATTAATTTGTTATGGTAAAAACGTTTTAACAGGGAGAAAATTCATAACACAAGTGTACACACTACTGCTCATGCATTTTGTTGACCTTTTTGTTGTTTGAAATCTCTTCAGTGTCAAACTCTGCAGAGTTGTTCAAGACAAAATACGAATCGATAATGTTTATTCTACAGACTACATTTAAACAATAAAATGATTTATTCGGCATATGAAGGTAGTGACACTGCAGAAAAAATACATAACCCGCTAACAGCGGGTAATATAATTTTTTTCTGCAATGATCACTACCTTCATAGCGCAAATGAATCGTCAAAGAAAGCATTTTGTTGTTTATATTTACATCTTTCTGTAAGCTAATTGATAAATTGATTAGGAAAAGTAAGTAAAATTCACTAAATAACTGTAAATTTTCGTAAGTAAGTTAGCTGAAAGAAACAGCCAAATCGTCTCTTGTGAGACTTTGAGTCTGACATCGTCATGATTATTTCGTGCAGTCCGTGATTTTTCCTAGGTTGCTATAGGTTTGGACCAATCGATATCTGTCCTGTCATTTTTCTTGTCAGTTTCAGCCGCTGTAGATTTCGACCAATCGATAAATGGGGCGTGTAGATTTCAGTCTGGCTGTTTCTAAAGAGCTATGAATTACCTATAAGTTTCCGTAAGATGTAAATATATGTATTTGAAATCGAACAACAGGCTATAAAGGTGAGACTTTTTTGCAGCACTATTGTACATAGTGTATAATAAAAAGCAGATTTAATCAGCATAATTACAATTGTGTTATCAGCTTAATATATGAGTATGAATTTTAAAATCCATTGGAATCTCACTTCCCGCAGATATAGGATTATTTCGTAAACTTTTGACTGAACTTTTTAGTGAAACGTGAAGTAATTGAGGATTGAACACGTGAGCTTGCTCACCTTTAACTTGCATTACGTCTATTATTGTATTTAAAAGAAGAAAGAACACTGAATATTTTAGAGATCTGTTTTTTACTATTTCGAAAAATACATTAAAAAGTATTACACCGACAGACAATCATGCCCATATAAGTGCCTCGTATTAAAAGATATAGAAACAGCCAGACTGAAATCTACACGCCCTGTTGATCGATTTGTCGAAACCTACAGCGACCTAAGGAAAATCACGGACTGCAGGAAATAATCATGATGATGTCAGACTCATATATTCTCACAGTAGACGATTTGGCTGTTTCTTTTAGCTAACACTTGTGTACAATAACAGTAATTTAGCGAAATTTGATTACTTTTAATAATCGATTTATAATTAGTTAAAAGAAAGATGTTAATATAAACAATAAAATGCTTTCTTTCATGATTCATCCGGGTTATGAAGGTAGCAATCATTGCAGAAAAAAATTACATAACCCGCTAACGCTGCATGAATCGTCACAAAAGCATTTTATTGTTAAAATGTACATACATTTGTATTTCTTTTTAACAAGTAAATTATTGTTAATGTACATTAGTACGTTAGATAAAGGAAACAGCTAAATCCTCTACTATAGGAATTCGAGTCTGAAATCGGCATGATTATTTCGTTCAGTCCATGATTTTTCCTAGTTGCTGAAGGTTTCAACCAAGCGATAAAAGGGGCCTGTAGATCTCAGTCATGACAGTTTTTACAAAGCTATGAATGTACAATTAATTTCCGTAAGAAATAGAGGGAATCATACTTGGTTGATGTAAATCTAAATCTTTAAAGAAGCTGGGGGAATAAGCCGAGGCAAAAAACCACATAGGTTCATTAAAAAATAATAATAATTTATTTCTAACAAATTTCACTTTCGTTACATTTATTAAACATATGTGATCATATACATTCAGTGCTGCCATA
The DNA here is from genome assembly GCF_963853765.1 of Magallana gigas. Taxonomy (NCBI): domain Eukaryota; kingdom Metazoa; phylum Mollusca; class Bivalvia; order Ostreida; family Ostreidae; genus Magallana; species Magallana gigas. Next base: position 25,402,275 of record NC_088859.1, read on the forward strand.
ACCCACAAAAACTAACTCCACATTTAATTGATATTAAGACAACAAAATAGTTATATGCTAATTTGTGAACAAAATGATATAGAAATCGGATGTTCAAATTATATTTTTTCATAGAGTGGGTCATCGTACCATTTTTTAAAGAACGAATATTGTTAACACATATTAACGTCTATCTTTTTCAATTTTCCAAAAAATGGTACGAAAACCCACTCTATGGTAAAAAGTTAGTTTTCTTCTTTAAATTTTTAAGCTTGGTCTTTAAATGACTAAGTCCAGTCGCTTGCGTAAAACTGATAACAATAGAATCAGCTATATTATAGCATCTAATCAAGCGAATCGGTGGTGTAGTGGTAAGCGAGGAGTTCTTTAAACAAATGTAACTGTAAAAGTGTGTGTTCGAATCGTACGCGTTATGGGGTATTTTTGTTTACATTGTTAGAATGCAATTTTCTTTTTTTACATAATAATATACATTGTTAAAATGTAATTTTTTTTCTTAATAATAAAAATTTGTTTATAATAACTTGAAATTATTTGATATGCGTTTTCTACTACTTTTATAAAATATGAAATGTATGTTATTCTCTTTGAGATTGCACGATTTCATATTGTAAACAAATGGTTGTTGTGCATGCAAGAAACAATTAAATGGCAAGATAAAACGTTCCATCTTTTAATCCCTGAGAGTCTTGTAAACACAACAAGAACATACGCTGGACAAAAGCATGTAATTGTGCACAAAATGCAGAATACAAGCTAAGTCAAATGTACAGTATGCACCTAAAGAAAATTCAACGATTAACTAGGCATGTATTTCACTTCCAATTGTATCGGCAGGAAAATCACATTACAAATGCGTGTTTTGTTGTGAAAGAAAAAGCATAGGAGTTCTACCAAAAGACACAAAGACCACTATGACCAATGACCAACACAAAGTTTGACCAGTGACCTATAACAAGCCCCCTTGTTATACGTTACTGGTTTGACTATCGCTGTCTTCCTTAGCCCCTCCCCCCACTTTTTTGCAAATTTATACATAGCAAAGACCTTTTTTTGCTTGGGAACACACACACTTTCAATTTGCTTCCGACGCCACTGTATATTTTTTTTGAAAATACTTGTTTTGAATACCTACAAAAGGAGTTAACTAAATTCTTCTGTCTCCGAAGCGGAAAAATCGACTCCCCCATATTCTTTGTCGACTCCCCTGCGTTAGGGGTTGTATACGATTACTGAGGTAAATTAGTAAATTAAATATTGTTAAAAAGTAATCAACATTTTTGTATTTTGACTCTTTAAATGAGTATGTGATTGTCATTCTAAATTTGCCAGTTTAAAGTATTTAAGCGCATTTGCGCCTTTCAAATGTCGATTGCCCCTTTCTCGCATTTTTGAACATAATACTGTCCACCGTTTAAATGCCCAGTTAACTCGTACGTTTATTACTTCTTATAAGAGGGTCGTGGGCATTTGCAACGGCATATTCCCCCAGATTCAAAATGCTAAATTTATGGGGATGAAAGTTCGCAGTGTAAATACGTAATATATATATATATATATATATATATATATATATATATATATATTTATATATATATATTTATATATATATATATATATATATATATATATATATATATATACACACACTCTAAGTTAAACATTGAACAACCGGTCCGATTGATGAAGTTTCAAACATTTATACATGTAGCTTGGCAAGTTCGAATTTTAAATTGACCCCCACCCTCTCTCTCTCTCTCTCTCTCTCTCTCTCTCTGAAAACAAATAAAATTAGATTGAATTTATTTTATGAAAAAATTTACCCATTTAAGCAGTAATAAAACAGCATTGAAACCGATATCAACAGAATTAACAATATATAAATTTCCTTCGCTAAATATGTACTATAGTCTTACACATGCGTGCAATAGCTGCAGCTATATCTATCAATACTACTTTATATACTAGTAACTATATACATGTGTATATCTATAAATGAACTAAAGCTTCTTTATTTATCATTTTAAAACCACTTCAAAGTTACTTTGCAGCGTGACGCCCAAGTCTTTAATATACAATTTATTATGTGGTTTTAATTTCTCGAAGGATTTACTGGCATTGTTAACTGTAACACTAGTTATTTCTTTCTTGATGCCAAATATAGTCATACTTCCCACACGAATGCTGTCAACCATAGTTTCATTGTGAGTGGTAATAGTCATTGAAAAATATGTGCCATTGAATTTAAATGACGACAAATAGAACTTCCCATTCTCCACGGTATCTATAGTATCTCCATCGTCCAGGAATAGTTTACCTTCTGCTTTTCCGTTTTCGTCCGGAATGATAATTATATCCATAGGATTCTTTCTTGCGACTTCGGTGTTAGCACCATGTAACTGGGTTGGAATGATGTAACCTTCTCGAACAAAGACAGGAATTTTGTCTCGCGGAGCGGACACGGTCACTGTCTTCTTACCCCCCTCACTGATAAGTTCACCGGATGTAAAGTCAAACCACCGTCCCTCCGGAAAATATACATCCACTTCAATTTTCCCTGCGCTGAGAACGGGAGCGATCATAATGGCCGGTCCCCACATGAATTGAGTATCGATGTTGCGCGACTTGATGTCTTTTGGGAAACTTTGCATCATGGATCGGATCACCGTACCGCCATTAGAGTTAACCTCGTAAAACAAAGTGTATAGGTAAGGCAAGAGCGAATACCGCAAGTTTAAAGCCCGTCTGGCAGAGTCAGCATTTGCTGGACCAAAAATAGCAGGGTCCTGATCTTTCGTGTTAATCGTATTGTGATTTCTAGAAAATGTGTAAAACGCCCCAAGTTGCATCCATCTTTCACAGAGTTCTGCAGAAGGATGTCCAAAAAATCCGCAAATGTCGGCTCCGATGTACGGAATACCAAAGAGGTTAAATTCCAGGAGTCCGATGATAGAGTCGTGGACATCAGGCCATTTACTGTCGTTATCACCTAGCCAGTGACCAGCGTATTTCCCACTTGATGGATAGGTAGACCGGGTTATGACAATACCTCTTTTGTTTCCTCCTGTAGCGTTCCTCAGTCCATATAGTGTTGGCTCCGTTTCGCTCCAACCATACAAACTATGGACATCATAGTGTTGGTAGGCGCCATCGTTTTGTAGGGCTACCATACAGAGTGTTTTGTCTGACAAACGAGGCCCGAACACACCTCTTGGTTTGTATGGAGGATCGTCCAGTTCAGAGGCTGGACACTTCAGAGACCAATAAGGCTTGTCCTTCTCTGGCCAATTAAACGGCCGTTCTTCGTTTGTTCCAAAGTTTGCTGGTTCGTTCATATCAATCCATAATCCATCAAATGACAAATTTGCATAATGACTGACAATCAAATCTTTCCAATATTCACGCGTTTCGTTTTTTAGGAAATCTGGGAAAACAACTTTTCCTTTAGGCCAAACATATCCAAGCATGTCCTGGCCGCTTCGGATATCATTATTTAAAATAGGCCATTTAATGAACATTTTTCCTTTTCCTATTTCATAAGGATAGTAATTTGTTTCATTGCTAATCAGAGCGGGATCAAGAATGATAATGAAATGCATATTTTGTTGCTGAAGTTCCTTAACATATCCTGATATATTTTTAAAATTAACTTCATCAATGGTGAAGTCCTTCCGTTCATCCATGTGGTCTATGTCCGCATATTGTACATCTAGTGGAATGTCGTTGTCAACCATTCTTTTTGTTGCCGACTTCAAATTGTCTAAAGTGTTATAACCGTATCGACTTAACTGAAAGCCCAACGCCCAATATGGCGGTAGGTACGGTCGTCCAATTACCCCTGTGTACTCCTGAATTACATTTTCTGGACTGGATCCCATGAAGACATAAAAATCGAGAATGCCTCCAACGGTTCTATATGTAAGAGACGGCCGAGGACTGAACACCACCTCCATAGCGTTACTATTCAGCAACAGTACGCCATTCGAGTTCCCATCATCATCTTCCACACACATGTAAAATGGATGAACGCCATACAGGTTGGCGTAATCCCCCCAGTTGACGCCATTGTCACGAGAAAACATGGGCCACCGTTTGAAATTTAAGTTGTGTTGAAACGTAAAGTGACGGTTTTCGCCAATGCCGTATACGTATGATGAAGGGAGAATTGTGGATAATTGAAGAAACTGGTCGGCAAAGGTGAAACCTCCACTCGAAGTGTCGAAAATTGTTTTCTTGGTATCTTTTCTTATTACTTTAATATAAAAAGTGGAACTGCTACTATTTGAGTACTCTATTACATATTTCTGACTCGCCGGGGTGTGAGACTTGATGTTTCTGTTTATAGGAACCGGAACTTCATACCTGTTCTGTGAAGGGTCGTCAAATTTCAAACGGACAATATTTTCCGACAATTCCTGAATGCTAAGTCGTATTTTACGTAAATCTCCTCCGAAGACGGACGATTTATTCTTCCATTGAAGATGAATTGTTTTACTATGATATCCTGATGATTCGTTAAGGAATGTATAGCCATGATTTGTGTCATTTAAAAAACATGCGGGCACGGAATTCTTATTTTCGACCCTATTCCATATGCAACCTCTGTTTCTGCATAGCATCATGTTTTGATTTTCATCTCCAGTAATATCTGGTAAGCAGTCTATTCTAGAAGCTTCGTCTTCCGTCGGTTTCATTACCTCCGTGAACTCCAGGGCAAAGTCTTTTTGAAGAGAAATTCGCAAATTCTTTATCATTCTCATAGAACCACCTTCAATGGTTAACTCCAGACTGTTTCCTTGTATGTATGCATATCTAAAACTATCTGGTAACCCCAGAATAACGACAGTGTCTATTGTCAAGTTCTGGACCAATTGGTCATTATTCTTCTGAATGTTCATACTGAGAATATCATTGTTGTATTGGAACTTGGAATAAAAATAATTGGAAGGTTCGATACTTTCTCCATCGTCCCAGTATAAATCACCGCTAGCCGTTCGTCGTCGCCCATCGTAATTCAAGGCCACCAAAAGTGTAAACGGTTTGGTCCTACTCTCAGTAGTGGTGAGAGCCGGTGTCTGTTGTGGCAAGATAAATCCACCTCTCACATGCAGGCCAATTTTAGAATCCCCGTCCACTTCCTGGATGAGCCTCTGTCCTCCAATGTAGTGTTTCCCAGTGTAAAAATCGTACCAGTCACCGCTTGGCAGATAGAACGATAAGGTATTTTGGTTCTCATACAGGATTGGCGAAATCAAGAGTGCTGGACCCCATAGAAACTGTGAATCTATATCGTAAGTAAGTTTATCTCTAGGGAATTCGTGATGGAGAGGCCTCATGACGGTCCCACCTTTTGTGTGAGATTTATAAAATAAGGTATACAAGTACGGGAGTAAGGAGTAGCGGGTTTCCAATGCTATGCGTGATGCTTCTGCAACGTCTTCTCCAAAATAGGCCGGATCTTGGGGCTCATAGTTTATTCCATTATGGTTTCTGCTGAAAGTGTAAAACGCCCCTAACTGCATCCATCTCTTGCAAAGTTGTGCAGAAGAGTTTCCAAAAAAGCCACAAATATCGGCTCCAATGTAAGGTATACCGAAAAGGTTGAACTCCAGACTACCAATAATGGAGAGATGAATATCTGGCCAGACAGCGGAGTTATCACCCAACCAGTGCCCTGCGTACTTTCCACTTCCGGGAAACGTCGAACGGGATATTACAATGCCTCTTTTGTTCGTAGCTTGTCTGAGACCATTCAGAGTCGAAGGAGATTGGCTCCACCCATATAAACTGTGTACATCATAGTGGTTGTACTCTCCGTTATTTCCTTGCTTTGCTACCATACATATGGTTTTGTCCGATATTCGTATCTTCCTGTCTTCTTTGTCGTATACAAAAGCCGCCATCGTCCGATATGGAGGATCCTCCAGAGCCTCGCCTTCGTTGCATTTCAAACTCCAATATGGTTTAGCTCCATCAGGCCAGTTCCATGGTTTTTCTTCGTTTGTTCCAAAGTTCGCTGGTTCGTTCATGTCAATCCAAAGTCCGTCAAAACTTATGTTGCTGTGATGGGATCTGATGAGCTCCTCCCACACCCGTTCTGTGGCGTTCTTGAAGAAATCGGGGAAGATGACTTTTCCCTCTGGCCATACCTATATCAAAATTTAAAAAAAAAATCTTACGGTTAAGCGCTTTTCTAAGGTTTTGAAAGACTTTTAAAGAGTAAACATTCACTCTTCATTTTTACGTACATATCCTAGAACTGCGCCATTATCACTGCTGTCATGGGGAATGCTGTAATTTTGAGGCCACATTATGCTTCCACGGATTGCCTTTATTCTTTCATAAGGTTCATAGCCAGACACGTTGCTTATCAAAGTTGGATCCTGAATGGGCCAAAAATAAGAATATGTAAATTGATGCAAAAGAATGAATGCATTTTGTCCTATTCTACCTTTTAAAACTAAACTAAAATATACACAAATAAAAACTGGATTGAAAAAAAATTTCAAGGAAATGAACGCATCCCAACTTTTCTCTCATTCGTAAGACCTTACATTTAAGAAGTTTTCATGAAAGATGTAAATTTCTTTTCAACTAAAATTTAATTAAATTTTTTACCAAGATAATAATTGTTTTCATTCCTTTTTGCTGAAGTCCTTGAAAGTAGGCATTCAAACCAGGGAATCTATCGTGATCGATGGTGAAGTCCATCTGTTTATACATGTGGTCAATGTCTGCATACTGCACATCCTGTGAAGAGACCAATGCTTGTTTTTTAAATGTGAAATAACGTTCAATAAACAGCAGAGGAATTCTCATTTACTTACAATGCATATTTACAATGTGTATGATTAGGCGTACATGTATTGTAGATATTGTTTTGATAGTGCTAAATCGATGCATCAATGGCACACAGAGTCAATGCATGAAATCATTTCATTTTTCCTTAAAACTATGTTTATTTCGTTACAAAATGGTCGACAGTGCATATAACGTCTTAAGTGCCTTAAAATTTAAGAAGTGGATATTTTTATTGTTATTTTAAACTTCAACTCACGTGCGGTATGTTTGCCTTCCTCGTTCGGTTTACTGCTTCTTGCATCTTTGCTATACTGTTGTAACCATACCGACACAGTTGGAAACCCAAGGACCAGTATGGCGGTAAGTATGGTCTTCCTATTGCCTAAAATCAGACCAAAACACACCGGTCATTATTTATTGACTGATAAGCAAGGCGCCAATAAATATATATATTTTTTTCAGTATTTTGTTCAACCTTATGATATTGTTGGACCACGTTTTCAGGTTCTGGTCCCATGAAGACATAGAAATCAAGTATGCCCCCGATAGTTCTGTAGATTAACATAGGGAGGGGAGTGAAAGCGTAATCTAAAAAAAATGATGTAATAGATAAGATGCATTAATTTTAAACATTCATACATTCAGAAGAAAAAAAACTGTCCACCTTAAATCAATAAAATCACATAAAAACTAAACCAAAACGTTACAGTCTAGGAGATGTAGTTATGCTGTTAAGAAGTAACAGCAAAGAGTAAGTGGGCCTTCGTTTATAATAACTATACCTTGTGCATTACTGTTCAACAGCAAAATACCATGGGCCTGGCCATCTTCTTCCATACACATGTAGAACGGATGGACTCCATAATGGTTTTTAAAATTCTGAGAGAGAGGAAGAAATCACTTTTAAAAGCTAAATGCAAGAGTTTTGGATGCATTGTGTGCCAAAAGTCATTCAGTTTCGTCATCTTTTTTTGTATACGCATGTTGAACATTGGGGAAATTACGATCAGAAATTAAAAAAAAAATAAGTGTATACAAAACCCCATAAAACCACACCTCTTGTCCCGTCCCCTCGTCTCGAGCAAACATAGGCCACTGCTTCCAATTCAAGTCGTGACGAAATTTGCTGTGGACATTCTCGCCAAATCCATACACATTCCAAGAGGGTAGTTTTGTGGCGATTTGTAGAAACTGGTTTTCAAATGTCAAACCTCCCACACTCGTATCCCAGCTGCAGTAGCAATTTATTAAAATGTTAATCATAGTAATGCGAAATAATTAAGACAATTACTGCTGAGAGGAAAAAAATACGTTAGAGTTTTTATATGTACCATGGGTAGAACAATGTATGTGCTGCTTTTATAAACCATATTTCATTTCCTTTAAAAATTTGAAAATCAGACCGTGATATAACAAACTGTTGCTTAATTTCATTCATGTACATTGTAATACTTTCCGATGTCTTTGTGATAACACTGCGAATCGATTTTGTAACGTTAACGTTTAGTTCAACATATTTGATCAATGACAACACGTATTTTAATATGAATCGCACAATTGCTGAAAATTATTTTTAAGTAATAAGGAATTATTCGTTGAATATTATGAGGTGATCTTAAAATTCAAAAAGTGGAATTTGATCAAAGTGATCAAATACGAGCGGGCCTGATCTAATACACCATTAAGCCCTTCAGGCTCCATTAGATCAATTCCGAACGTTTTTTATCACCTCAAACATGTAATACACAAAAATGATTCCGTGTTCCTCGGTTTATCATTAATCAATGTATTTCTTACATGACAGCCTTAGAGCTTCTTCTTATGATTTGGAAAGAGAATGTTTCATTATTGGTGATCTTCAGTTCGTATCTCGGTTCTGAACTAGGTTTGTGTGGAGTAATCCCCATGTTTAATGGAACAGTGTACCTGTTCTTTGATGGCACGTCAAGCTACAAAAGAAAAAAATCTACCTCAGTTTCCGTAGTCCTTATTTGCTACTCAGTACCTCTTTGGTACATTTACACATGCATGTACCCACCCTCAATCAAGGAAATGAAGAAATTAAGCTAAAATCAGCATATTTTAAAGTTGTGATTAAGACGAAACCTTAAAACGGAAAATATCATCTCCATAGCTTTCGATCTCGAAGTGAAGATCCATGATTGGGGCTCCGAACGGGGTCTTTCCCCTCAACTTCAAAGGTACTATCCAGCCATTATCCTTGTTATTCACACGTCCTGACACACTGTATCCGTACCCTGTCATAGGAAAGTAACAATCTGGGGCCTCAGACGGGGTTGGGTCATACACACAACTCCTGCTCTGGCATTTCTCTTTAGTTAATTTTTCGTATTTTCCCAACCGTTCCGGAAAACAGTCAATTCTTTGGAGATCGTCGAATTTTCCACTCCTGGTCATCAAATTAAAGCCACGTGTCATTTGTAAATTCATTTTGTTGATTATGATTTTAATTATTTCAAATAGAAACATAGAATTTTTCTAGTTGAAAATAGTTGTTTTAATTACTAGTAATACTTACATCCATTTTATTTCAAATTCCTCAGACAAGGATTGGGACAAATTGTATATGGTCAGTTTATTTCCCTACGATTTAAAATATAAAACAGTAAATTAAAGAAATGATACGCATTTTAGCCCCCCCCCCCAAAAAAAATATGTCGATAATTACTAAAGTGGTCAGCGCAAAACACATAAAAACCTCTTGTTTGAAGCTGGATATCTGTTCACTGTTGTCCTTTAAAACCAGGCTGACGTTTTCTTGGATTCCCCAGATTTCCATTTTATCAATAACAACTCCTTCTTTTATTGATGACGGGTTCCCTCCTTCAATGTTGTAAGTGAATGTTGACTAAAATTGGAAGAAAATAGTCTTGCTGCGTTTTATGTTCATTAACTTTACTTCTGACGGTAAGCTAAAAGCTTTGTATTACAAAAATTTAGAAATCCAAATTTTAACAATGTTATAATTACTGAAATGTTTGGAAGCTTAATAGGTTTACCTGTCTAACTTTCATGGACGCAAGCAAATATTCACTTCTCTCGATGGTCTCTGAAATATGAAGAACATTAATTTAGTCAATCTATTCTTGTGCAATTAAGATACACAGCGCCCAATGTAAATTTTCACGTAAAAACAAAAAAGGACCATACACTTGAACTTTACACCAAAGTTCCATGTACTCGTACATATTTAATATTTTGCAAAATTGTAATGTAAATAGTTTGCATTTCTATTGGATTTATAGTAGAAGCAGTTGTCTATAGACTATAGTATGTTATGATACACACCTATAGAAACTCCATCATCCCAAAATAAACTTCCTTCTGCGCTTCCATCGCTGTCCAGTGCTATTATCAAGGACAATGGATTTTTTCGACTGAAAAAAAATCAAAGCACTGAAAGTACTAGTACTGATGGGAGTTAATTTTATATTGTTATAAAAGGACAAAACTCGGGGAGTCGATATGTAGGATTAAAAAAACAAAACATAGATTGCATGTCTTACGCGTGTGTACGCTTTTTCTCATTCTCCGTTAGAATTAAAACCAGTGTACATACTTCATTTTTTATGGGTTTTTTTTTTTTGGAGGGGGGGGGGGTTACATTTATTTGTGACGTCGGCATTTTGGGAAAACTCAATCATGGAATCAATTTTTTTCTTTTAAACTATACAAGCAACTTTTTTTGTAACGAAGAATTTCTTTTAAACCATATACATGTATAAAGACATATTAATAAAAATCTTTAAGAATTACACGTATTTCCTGCAAGTTGTGACATTTTCTCTCTAACTTGATTGAAGAATATTGTTGTAAACAGTTATACAGGTACATGTATGTTACCTTTTCGCTGTTGTTGTTGAAGGCGTCTGTTGAGGGATGATAGATCCGCCCCTGATGGACAGTGGGATCTTAGACTCTAGGTTTACATTCTCTGTGTATTTTTTACCAGTGCTCTGCATTGAACTTCCCTAAAAAAAATAGCCAGTGAAAGGGTGAGCTAATCATTTTAGTGGAAAACAAAGTTATAAAATTCAAATGATGCTTGATCTGTGATGCGAATGAAAAAAAAATATCAATATGAATACAATATTCAGAATATAAAGTTCAATTGAATTAAGGGGGCTGGGTGATCAAAAATTTTCGCCCTCGTTGCCTATTGGCGAATTTAGAATTTAATAAAGACAAGGCGAATTTTAATATCTCTAAATATCTCTCATTAACACAGGCGAAATTGACATGAGGCGAAGATAACTCGGTATATGGTATTTATCAAAACTTTTTAAATTTAGATCTGCGGAAAAGCGATTTCTAACTAAAAGTTAGGTCCAGTTTGGTCTAAGTGAAAAAAAAATGATACTCACGTTATAATAATTGTACCATAATCCTGCGGGCAAGTAATAAGTGATGCTTTGGGCACCCTGTTAAAATAAGTGTCTTTTCAATGATTGATTTAATGCATAGAAAATACTGAGAACAAATACATTTAAATGCACATACCTCATACAAAACAGGGGAGACGAGTAGAGAGCTACCCCATAGAAATTGTTCAGATATCTCCATAGTGTATTTATCGTTTGTGAATCTGTAAAATTATCATTTTCATTAAAACATGACCGTTTAATTGAACACAAGATATACGAATTACAGAATTAGTAATAAACTTTTAATGAGCAAAATAATGAGAGGTAAAGTATTTCAACTAATAATGTACAAATAAATTATTGATAAATAAAATGAACAAATTATTTAATGATGTGACGGCAAAGACGAAATTTAAATTTTAAATATTTTCCCAACATTATTTGGTTGATTTGAATTTTATTTAAAAGAACGTTTACAGAATAAGAAAGATCTGTGAAACCTACTCATGATGAAGAGGTCGAACCACTGTGTTCCCGTGCACGTGGGCGTAATAGAACAACGTGTACAAATACGGCAAGAGTTGGTAACGCGTCTCCAGTGCCTCACGTGACGCTCTGCTCACGCGCTCACCAAGGGCTGCTGGATCTTGTTCCTGTTTGCGAAAAAGTACAAGCTAGCAATCAACATGGCACCAACACAAACGGTATTTCATTGGAATTACATGGTTTTTTTTTTTTTAATTACAATATTAAACCGTTATTTGAATTTTATAGGTTTATAAACCAAATGTCAAACGAATTTATTTTAATTTTAGTACAAAGATAAACTTTGGGGCAAAAACTAAAAACTTCATGTTTATACAATTTTTTGCTGGACAAAGATCGTTATCACTAAGGACATACAATGTTTCCTATTCCGTTGTGGTTTCGGGAGTACGGATAAAATGCTCCAAGCTGCATCCATCTTAGACACAACTCCTCTGTGGTGTCGCGGTTAAAGCCGCAAATGTCTGCACCAATCTATGAGAAAAAAGCCATGAATCTACAAAAATGTTTAAATTCAGAGAGAGAGAGAGAGAGAGAGAGAGAGAGAGAGAGAGAGAGAGAGAGAGAGAGAGAGAGAGAGGGGGGGGGGGACTTACATATGGTATTCCAAAAAGATTAAATTCCAACATTCCTGAAAGAAAAGAATTTTGCTGTAAGACAAGATGAGCAAAAAATATTCAGTGAATTTGCAATTAAGTCTCCTGGAAATTTTCTCTACCTATGATAGAGTTCCTCATGGACAGCCAAGAGCTGTCATTGTCACCCAGCCAGTGACCTCCGTATTTCCCGCTTCCTGGAAACGTTGACCTCGTGATCACCACGCCGCGTTCTTTGGACGCTTCGCGAATAGCCCTGATAAATTATAAGAAACGTATGCGTGAAATGCAACTTAAAGATGATCTTAAAGTTTCGTTGGCATGGTAGTTATAAACACTATTTTTTTGTCTTTAAATTAAGTTGTTTTTTTTCTCAGCAATTGTTTTGGTGATATTATAAAAGAGGTGGTGTTAGTTTATATTAGCTTATAGCTAATGTTAATTAGGTATAGATCTTAAAAATAAACATGATATTTGTTTTTCCAGAAGATATTTCTGTTGCAAAGAGTGTAGTAATGATGTTTTTTTTACTCCAGAGTGGGCTGGGTCTGGCTCCATCCATACAGACTGTGGACGTTGTAATGTTGTAGATCGTTCTTGTCGCCATGCCGTGACGTCATACAAATAGTCTTCTCCGACAGACGCTTCTTCTTGTTTGTTTCATCGTGCACAAAAGCCGCCACTGGAAGGAAAATAAAATTTGAAGTATGACACGTGTTATGTATTAATATTACATGAATTTGTTTGATTTCATATACAAAACTCGAGATTTAATAACCCTGTACAGTATTCAACTTTGAGGACCCACAGACAGTATTTGAACTTGTGTGAATACTCGAGTTATTCCGTTATTTATGTCATCCAATAAGATTATATTTAGCCATTTTAATACTTTAATTTGTGTTAGTTCACATGATGTCGAATGCGATTGAATCTTTAAGAACTCTGTGCATATTTTGCTAATTAATCTGTTATATGTGTCAAATCTATACCAAGAAAAAACCCCGCATATATATCTTCTGGAAATTACTTATCTTATTTCAGAGAGGTAACAACTTACTGGTTCTGTAAGGAGGATCCTCCAGCGGGGAATCCGGACAATGAAGACTCCAGGTAGGTTCGTTAGGGGGGTAATTCCAGGGCTTCTCCTCATTGGTTCCAAAATTAGCTGGCTCATTCATATCCTTACAAACACAATTCAGTATCGAAAAATAAAAATTGGTTTCAAACTTTTTTTAAGAAAGAAAATAATCATCTGTTTTTTGCGTTTCAAGAAAAGAAAATTGCATGCGTGTTCACTAATGAATTTTAGAAGAAAAAAAGTTTTGAAGATGGATACGTAGCACGAATATCAGTGTATTCAATTATTTCGGCGGCTATCTTATTTTCATACTTTTGCTCTCTTTCACTTCGCAAAACGCAGAAATTTTGTCCGTTGTTGTATGCAATTAAAATCTTTTTAAATTGAAAAATATACACAAATACGAAGTTTACACATACTTTTACATGTTTTCACAAATTTCATGACGAAAAAAAAGGACATACGGTATTTCACTACTCATACAAACAAGTATGCACATGCACCAGAGTCGTATCACAATCGCAAGCAACAACTTACGATCCAAAGACCGTCCATGACCAGTCGCTGCTCCCTATGATCCCGGATCAGCTGTTTCCACAGGTTCTTGGTCGCCGTCTTAAAAAAGTCCGGAAACACGACTTGTCCGTTGGGCCATACCTTTGAGTAATTTCAAATGTTAGAAGTGAATTATGCCACGAGCACTAAAGTAATGCAAGAGGCAATTTTGTTTTGGATTTTATTTTTGATAAAAAATTCTTATTGACTTTTAAAGATCTTGTATGTATTTACATTATTTTAAAAAAAAACTGAACTTTATTTATTTTACAAAGATTGATAAGCAAGTTCTACAACTTATATTAATATCTCTCGTTGGCACGGATGTTAGCGCGAGGGGGTCATTGGTGTGGGAAGAAGCCGGAGTACCCGGAGGGAACCCACGTGTCCAAGCGGACATTATTTTAAGTTGAGTGTGATAAAGTCTTCCGAGTATCAAAGTAAAAATAACCCAAAAAAGTTTTGTCATGACTTAAACAATATATTAATTTTTTAGTTTCTCTGGTTTTCGTTTTGTTACATTCTGTTTTGATATGTTTGTCTAATAGGTTGAGTGTGGAAGCAGTGTGCCTTACATAGCCCAGTAACGCCCCCGTTGGATCCTTGTACCGCTCGCCCCCGGTCTCGGTTCCCCACATCACGGCCCCTTTTACGTCACTCAGCTTTTTGTAGGGCTCGTAGGTTGGGTCTGAGCGCAGTAATGCAGGATCCTATAATTATATATGCCATTTTTATTTCGTCAGCTTGTGCATTTTTTCATTACATAACTGAACAGATATTTATTTATTGAAACAATATTTTTTTTTTCATTTTTAAACAAAAAAAAAAAACGATTTCTAGAAATCACATGTGGGAACAGGGTTTTACGAAGGATTGCTCTGTTAGATCGCATTTTGAATCTCATCACGAAATACTCCAGTAATCTGTTTTATCCTTTGAAAATCTTTTGAACTTACATGGTGAATTTAAATTTCACATTTTTTTCTCAAAAGAATTACATACAATATCGAGGAATATCTTCAGTGAAAAAGTTCAAATAAGAACAAATCAAGTTGAAAAACCTGAGCAATCGAAACGGAATTTTCTGTTTGCAATTTACAAGTGGCCTTCTGTTTGATTTATTTCTTCACATAAAAAATGAGCCTTTGGTACAATTACAAATGATTGAAATGCTAACCAACCAATATGATAATGGTTCGCATTCCTTGGCTTCGTAGTTCGTCAAAGTACTCCTTGAGTCCATTAAAGTTCACCTGGTCAACAGTGAAGTCTTTCCGTTCATCCATGTGGTCTATATCAGCGTATTGAACATCCTGAAAAAACACACAGATCAAAGTCAATTGACTAATTTATTGTGGCTTTATAACTTGGTAGGTATTTACCAAGCTCTTCAAAACCTTTGGTTTGTTTTATAAAAGAAAGAATTCAATGACACTAACCCGGGAGTCTTTTCATATATATAATCATATGATGACGTAGACATTCGATCGAGTAAATGTATATGTCTCTTCATAGAAAATTATGTAAGGTGAAAAATGCATGCTCTCACACTCTCAATTTATTCCTTTTATGGGATAGACTAATCGGAATTCTACTAATATGCGAGAAAAAAAATTATACTCGTCGGCACATTTTAAATACATTAATTCTTTAGACTCATTTTATAAACATGTGTTAATATTTTAACAATTTGTGATGGCCTTTGGACGATATGATGGTATTAAGGGCCAGTAATAATCATATAATATTATACATTATATTTTATATAATCTCTCATTTAGGACTTTCTTTCTAATAATTGTCAACTTGTATGCCCTCTGGGCCAAAAATTGGAAATAAACTGTCTTATCTTATCTTTTCTATACTCAATGTATATATGTACATGTATAACTACACGCCGACGACGTTGGGTGTCCTGTACATGTTGTTGTACTCACCAACGGTATACTAGCGTTCCTTGTTCTCTCCACCGCTCTCTTCATATTCTGTAGGCTATTATAGCCGTACCGACAAAGCTGGAAGCCCAGGGACCAGTAGGGAGGGAGAAATGGGCGCCCCACCGCCTGCAAGACAGAAAGATAGAAATGCATAATGATATACTAGTATACAATATATGCATAATTTCAATTTTGTGTGATTAAGTTTATTTTTCTTCAATTTCTTCATTTTAATTCGGTGTATTCGGTTGCTATATCAGTGGCTATATTTTTAACTACATTTTAAAATTTTTGTTTCAAAACATTCTTATATTTCATGTATAAACTAAAATACGTTGTTGATATCTGTTTTGATTTCTATCCCCCCCCCCCCCCTTTAACTACATATGCGCTGCGGAGCAACAAAAAAATTTGTTTGTTTATCATAAACAGATTATTGGGGAAAAAAATTCATAAAACAGTTTGACCTGTGTGTATTGTTGAATGACATTTTCAGGCGTGGGTCCCAGAAAGACGTAGAAATCTAGAACTCCACCTATAGTTCTGTAGGTCAGCATCGGGAGTGGCGTGAACGCGTAATCTACGGAGAAGGAAAATTAATACGTTTAAATTTCAACAACTGATAAACATCGCACCCAAATCATAAATCAAAACTTGTTTGGAAATTTTTTTATTCCTGCATGACCAGTCAACAGCATAAAAATCCCTCTTTCCCGCCTTATACCGGACGGTTTACCTTGCGCATTGCTGTTTAGCAGAAGGACTCCATGCGTATTGCCATCTTCCTCTACACAGGTGTAAAATGGATGGACGCCATACAGGTTGAAATGGTGCTGTTAATAAATAAAAGTCTCATATACCTTTAAACTGTATGCAATTAGAACTAACAATTTACCTAGTGAGTTTGGGGAGGGGGTACATGTACATTTTCACCAATTAAAACCATGTAATTTTTATACAAGGTCAAGGACGACAAAATAATGCGTCATAAAATGTAGGATCGTCAGGACACGACCATTACTCAAAAGTAAAATTGCAAAAGAATATACCATAAATTTGATATCTTATGCAAGAGCACGCAAAATGGAATATATTTAATTTGTAGGTATTCACACTCAGCTTAAACAATTTTGAACCTTTGATTTTGAAAACAGATTTTAAAAATCGCAGTATATCAGTTACTCTGAAAAAAGATGTAATCAATCAGTAGTTGTGGTTGTAAAATTAACTTTACGCAAACAGCGCCTAAAACTCGAGGAACAAAATCCAACAAGGTTCTCTTTTTGTACTGATAAAGAAGTTGTCTAAAAATAAACATTGTACACTTATGAAAAAAAACCCCTAAATTTTCCGTGAGGTAAATTTTGTAATTGTATATCGGGTGATTTTGGTTTGAATACAAGAAATAAGCCGGTAATTCATGTTCCATGTAAAACGAGATTCGTGAAAAAAAAAAATACACCACGAATTCAGCGAAAAACAAGCCAATTAAAATAAAATTTAAGTATTTTGATTGTTAAAAATAAATTAAAAGTCGATTCAATTTTTTCACATATGCATGTGCACGGTGCTTAAACGATTGATATAATATTCATGTTTTACCAGGAAATTGTACTTACACGTGATTTTGAATTATTTTTTTTACTTTATGCGACTACTTGGTTAGTCATATGCATTGTGCTGCAAAACACTTTTAAAGGCATTTCTCTTACGTCACTTGTGGTAAGATTTATGACTGTAATACAAATAAACGCTAAAAATCAATATATATGGATATCTCTGAGAGAGAGAGAGAGAGAGAGAGAGAGAGAGAGAGAGAGAGAGAGAGAGAGACAGACAGACAGACAGACAGACAGGTTAACTGGTAAAACAGACATACAATTCCACCAGTTGCTTGATCGCGTGAGAACATAGGCCACTGTTGGTAATTCATATTGTGTTTGAAGGACTGGTGGACATTTTCTCCGAATCCGAACACATTTGAGCTGGGTATGCGGGTTGAGAACTGGAGAAACTGGTCAGTTAAAGAAAGCCCGCCAACCGACGTGTCCAATCTATGAGGAAAAAATAGTTATATTAGACAATTCAATAGAAATGACGTTTTCATAGCAGAGAGAGAGAGAGAAAGAGAGAGAGAGAGAGAGAGAGAGAGAGAGAGAGAGAGAGAGAGAGAGAGAGAGAGAGAGAGAGAGACTTTTATGTGTGGCAAGTATGATAGAATTGATATCCAAGTAGCCTTCAGATACTTACAATACAGTGCCTGTGGACTTTCTGATTAATTGGAAAGCAAATGTGTCTTTGTCCACGATTTTGAATTCATATTTCGGATCGCTGGATTTCTTTGCGGGTGTGTTGATCGGCAGGGGAACGTTGTAGCGCTGGGATTTGTTGTCTTCAAACTGGTTAGGTAAAAAAAGCTTCTAAAGCTTATAGCTTCATCAAAATTAGAATACATATATGTAGTTTGATATTAAATTTTTAAGGATATATTCTTGTGTGTACTATTCTATTTGTTAAGCATTTATGTACATGCAATATATTTCTTAGAATTTAACATGGTATTGCAATACGAATAAAAACAAACACCTGAATGAAATATTTGCACACTCTTTTAACATTTTTTGACACTATCTAAGATAAAATCGATTTATTTTCTAACCAACAGTTCTGATGACTACAAATATAGTTCAAAAATCACACTGAAGATCTTTCGTTGCAGAGAAGATCTAGACAGGTGTGTATTTGCTCTGTATGAGGTCCTTATGACCAAGTATGGGTAAACATTCCCCCCTCCTTAAAAAAAAAAAAACAGTCAAAAAAAAGGTCACTTTTCTAACACTCCAGTTTGTTAATATAAACATATTTTCTTTCGATTTAATTTTTACCAAAAAATACCCCCCCCCCCCCAACTACCCCCAATGAATTGCATAAATGAATTACCTTTATTCTGACAAGATTATCTCCCCTTTCTTCTACTACGACCACGGGCTCTTTGAAATCTGGACTTGTAAAAGGGCTCTTCCCTCTTTTCCGAAGATAGTACCGGGTTGCAGAAAGGGCTATCGTTTCTTGTACAACGGAATATCCGTACTCCGAATTATTCGGGTAAACACAACTCTGGTTCGACTGTTCCTGTACGAAGACGCAATTCCGTCGCTCGCATTCTTCTTTGGTAAGTTTCATAAATTTTCCCCGCGCCTCGGGTAGACAGTCTATTCGTTGGTGAAGCTCGGCCGGTATGGCCGGTACAGGTGCCGGTGTAGGAAGGGTTTTTGGGCCGTCCTGTCGTTTGTCCGGCTGTTGAACTAGATAGACGATCGGAGTGATGATACAGGCGAGGACAACAACCACAAGAAGCGTGATCCCCACCCTCTCTTTGCTGCAGCGATTTCCTGCCATTTTGTCGTCTGCTTGGGTGTCGGTGCCCCCTCCGTCTCTCGGTGACTGAGTATTTTGTGGTAGTGCACACAAACGTCCTTCGCCTTCAGGGTTATTTTATTTGTTTAGTATGGATGATATCAACCGGGGAATTCGCAGTCTTATCAATATTTTGACACTTCCTTTTCAATAGAGACCCGTTGTTTCGGTATAATGATAATCTACGCAGTGTAATTTATTGAATCGAGTGTGCATTGCGTGTGATATTTTTAAGTAAAAAATAGAACACAGGTCTTATATAATATTAAGGGATTTTTTTTTTACCTTCAAAGTGTTAGTCATTATTAGACAACAAAAAATATTCTGCGCGATAGGCATATATACGGTGTAAACACGATGCCTCGCTCACTCGACCATGAAACGCAAAACAGAAACAGGTGTGCTGTATAAAGCATTCCTCTTCTCCCTGTGTTCTGCTTATCTGCATTCATTTGTTCTACAGTATTTGAAGTGAAAAATATTGACTACTAGTCTACTCCATATCCTCTTAATATTACTGATAGTATAATGGTAATGAAATTGAAAAAAAAATCTAAAACAACAAATTATTCCTTTTACATATTAAAAACGGATAAAACTTTTACAATTAAAACGGTAGTATGCAATATTAACTGACACTGTAACAATCAGACATTTCGTATTCATATCAATATTCTAATGCAATGAAAATTAACTCAGTATATTCTGGACAGTTCTCTCTTGCTTAATGCAGGTATTGCAAATTTCCCTATTGATATGTAATTTAAACTACGTAATGAAACATACGTTTTTATTCAAAAACGTGTTTTTATTTTGAACTGCTCATCGTGTTATATTACTATATGTATAAAATGGTTGTTAGCAATAAACAAACATGAAAAATAGTGTCCATTGTCGTGGATTGCAAAAACACGACTGCGTCAAATTCAATTTTTTAAAAGACGAAAATATATCAAAAAGTGAGTTACGTAACTTGTATGGTCTTTAAGTTAATAGAGCTTATTCTGAGGGACATCGGTCTTTAAATTTATAATGTGAAATTATCTACCTTAATACCATACCTCGGTTTCCATGAAGGTTAAAATCAATTTTGTTGTTTTATCAGGGAAAATCGATTGGACGAAATCGAGTTCGTCTTAACGGTCTTAAACACTGTCCATTTATTAAAGGTTGTCCCCCCCCCCCGGAAAAGTTAGTTCCCTTCAGCGTCACTTGTATATTCAGATTATACCTTAAACTTGTTTGTTATGATATGAGAAGAATTAAATATTCAATAATTTTTTCACTGACGAATACTTAACAAGAATATGGATTGAAACATGTCTGGGCTTTGACCATCCGACATTTATTTCTGGTACACCATCCCGCAATCCAATTCGGAACTAATTTCACATAATAAAACGTTATCCATAAAGTCCCCACAGTGATTGAGCCAAGATATCGGTTTGTTACAACTAGTGATGAATAAGTGTATTTGTTTGGATGACATATCCCCGAGATGCTTTTTATGAGTAGTTTTTGGGCATTGTAAACTTGTCGAATAAAACTATGACCATGCAAAAATACAACAAATATACTGTGTATATACCTATAAAATGAGTGCAATAAATTCTCACAATTTAACGGCACTTGATGGTCGGGACCCATATATCCACTGTGGGGTTTTTTTAAAACCGCAAACAGGGACAAGTTCAGAATTCGATCATTGCCGACGTTGGATTAAACCAAAAAAAAAACCAAAAAAAAAAAAAAAACATACAAAAATTCAATTGCTTTATTTTGAAGATGTCGAATTGTGATTAAAATTTTAGTAAATATAGTAAGTTTGATAATGATGTTGGTCAAATAAGTACATGTATGTGCAATCAAATACATAAAATTAGGAATGGGAGGGGGGAAGAGAATTATTTTACCTTCCGCTCATCTTCATTTTACTTCGAGAGAGCAATTTTGCCGAGAAATTGAAATTTAAGTACACACTGCTATAATGCCATGTTTATTTGCTGAAGTAACAGGACCATATTTACTAAAACTCTTTTTGGAATTCTCATTTCTGCAAAACACATCAAAAATGAAGAAGAGTTCCCTTTTGTTCCTAATAATAATGATGTCGCAGAACGAAATTATTTTAATACAATATATGGATTCATTTTCATTCAAAGCTCACTGAAGTTCATTTTGTTAAACAAACTGTTATCATGAATATCATAGAGTGACCTAACACAGTTGTGTCGGATTGAATCATATCGTTCCGAAATGATTTCACAAACCATGCATACTTGTTGACAAATTCCAACAAGGACCTCTTTTTTTTGTAGGATTTTGCATAGTAACAAAAACATGGGAGGCGACATTTCATCCTATCTGGGTCGAGCAGACCACTGCTTTGTAATTAAGCTTGCAAATAGACCACTTTGTGGCGTCACGTTGATTCACAGCTTGTTAAGGTATCGGTTGCTTGGTTATCCCGTTGCTGAAATTTAGAACAAATATTTACGTATGTTTATAGAATAAAGAGATTCTCAAAAGGTTGTAACCATTAAACAAATAAACTATCTCTTTAAAAAAAATGGAGCATCTAGATATACATGTATAGATACACTGTACTAGTATGCAAAAATTAAGGGTGGGTATGACGTAACATACTGTATATAGCGTGAGTATTTTCGAACCAAAAAATGCTATACCGTTTTAAATATTTACTTCTGGACGAACATACATTCTAAGTATTTAAAAAAAAAAATAGAGCATCTAGATAAAATAACAAATGCACTGTACTTGTATGCAAAAGTTTAGAGTGGGCATGACGTAACATATATGACGTGAGTATTTTCAAACAAAAAATGCTACCGTTTCATATATTTACACCTGGACGAGCATACATTCTAAGTATATTTGCGTAGGTAATGCCAAGCACCTGATAAATTGTTGTTGAGATAGGTGTTTTCAGCTTATGCATGATTTTATGACATATCAATACCAATAGGACCCATTAGTCGTTGTTTAAATGACTTGAAAAATTGCAGTTATAAAAGTGTAACACTTATAAATTACTAAGACCTGGCAGTTTGTATCCACGTTCATAAACATAAGCTCTACACAAAGATAATTTACAACGGGACTAAAGAATACATATATTTGATTGTCAAGCCTTGCTCCCATTTAAGTTACATATTTCAACTAGCAAAGACTTGTCGAGTTAAGGATAATCATATCAATGATATCGTAAGTAATCGGTGCAATATATAGAATCATTAATTTCACGATCAATTTAGTGATTTTAATATATGTTATGAATGTTGTTATAATAAAAAAAAATATCTTATCATCAAGCAGAAAGCTTTGCCGATTAAATGATTCATCTTTTTTGCTTTTTTGAGTATTCCGTATACACCGGGTATTTCTATCAATCATGTAAAACATTAACAAAAATAACATTTTCAGATGGAATCATCCAGTTCAGTTGATTCAGGTATTGCCCAGGACACATTGGACATGGCCCAGCACTATTTGGTGTGTGGCACTGAAGACTGTAAGAAGAACTGTCAGTTTTACTGCAATGATTGTCACCGAAAATTGTGTGAACAATGCAGAGATGAGCATCAAAAGAGTCCAGAAACAAAGAACCATGAAGTGGTTCCCTACAGAGAACGCAGGCATAAACTTCCTGTGGAGAAATGCAGAAGTCACCCCGACGAAAATATAGACACGTTCTGCAAAAACTGTCAAATTCCAGTATGTTCTAAATGTGCCAACAAAGACCATCAAAAGAATGCATTGGACAATTTAGAGATTATTTATTCTGAAAGGTTCAATTTTTACCTTTCAAAAATTTATAAAATTCGACAATATTTTCTTCCAACTTCAAAAGGTCTGCAAATAGTTGTAAAAGAAGACAAAGAAGGAATAAAATCAGTCATGATGAAAATAAGAGCATCAGCGAAGGCTGAAGCTGAAAATCTAAAACATACTGTGGACACAATGACATCGGAGAGAATAGAGCAAGTCAACAAAATAGAAGAGTCACTAATGGAAGAGCTTGAAAGTCAAGGCAAAACATACAAAGTTTATATTTCCTACCTTGATAACCTTGTTGAAGAGTTAAATGGTTGCCTCTCATCTTCTGAGATTCAGAACAACCCAATCTTTAATTCATTTTCTTGGCATTTCAATATGCAACCCATACCAGAGACCACCAAACCAGTCCGTCCAATATTTACCGATGGTCAATACACGAAAGATGATGTTATGAATCTACTGGGCACAGTTGGTGTTCCAGATAAAAAACCAGAAAACAGAGAAATAAAACCCATGGACACTGCCACTAAGTCAATGGAGTACACAGTAACAGGTGTTGACGATCCATGTCATGTGTCACTATATAAATCAAAATTACTTTGGGTCAGTGATAGTAAAGGTAACCTTGTCCATATAGATCTACAGGGGAATCAGCTACAGAAAATACAAACCAGTGGTAGGTTTGAAGGTTACCACACAGTTTCACAGGGCGGGAGTCTGTTCTTTACAGACAAACACAACAACGTCATCAAAAAAATAAAAAAGAATTCCAAAACCACTAAAATAATTGAAAAAACTGGTGACTGGGAACCACTTAGCATACACTACTCCCATATCAACAAGGACTTACTGGTGGGGATGGTTCATCGTCAAAGAGGGGCCAAAGTCACAAGATACAATAAGAAAAGAGAAGAAGCACAGAATATAACGACGGATAACAAAGGGCAGGCACTGTACAGTTTTCCACATTACATAACTGAAAATATAAATGGCGATATATGTACATCAGAATATCTCAAACAAGGTGTTCAGGTGGTAGATAAGAATGGCCAACACAAGTTCTTTTATACAGACAAGGATCTGCATCCATTTGGTATATGCACTAATGCTCATGGTCACATCCTGGTGTGTGATATTTTCAGTAATACAATCCATATTCTAGATGAGCATGGTCAGTTTTTGTCTGTTCTTCTCATGTCACAACAAAAGTTAATGTGCTCCGGTAGTGTGTGTGTGGATGAAATGGATAATCTGTATGTGGGACAATATAAGACCAACAACGTGATGGTGTATGAGTATCAGCTGTGATATTCACTGTGCAAAGAAAACCTATTTACTTGTGCATATGTATACAAACTACAATTTACAATTTACAATTTCTGTTTTGTATGAATAAAAATAACTGTTTTGTATTAATAAAAATAAAATACTTTTCAGATTTCAGAAACAATTATCTATCAAAGTATCAAAAAGCAAATGTAATATGCTGTTTAATTATAATTACATTGAGTGGTATGGTATTAGAATTCTTTCTATACATGGGGAGCCGCTAGAAAAGACGAGAACAAACTAATCTCTTTTTTGTAATTGTTTATGAATTATTTGAAAAATCTCTTGTCGATAAAACTGACTGGACAATGTTTGTCAAATACACTGTTTTGAAGACTATATGGTATTATACCTGAAATCTTTTCTATGAATGTTAATTAACATAGATAATGTGGTAATACATGTAATGAATAGAATTGCGATGACTAACAAAACGAATTGAACGAATACACTGTATTGAGGGATATATTCGCCCCCATTTTATTTCGCTCCTTTTGCCCTCGTTGTCAGTGGGCAAATTTAAGATAAGGCGAATTTCAATGACTCAAATTATCTCTCATTAAATACAACTTTGTCTAAGGCGGGGCGAAACCGTTAGCAGGTGAAGAAGAGCAAAAATAAAACCGGGTGAAAGTAAGTAGATATGTAGCATTAAATGAACACGTATATTTAAAAAGAAATATGTAATAATATCTTTATCATGAGCTAAAAGCATAAAGATTGTCAAAAGGTTTTGATAGGTAGAAATATGAATTGCATTTTTTTGCATGTTCTGTTATGCCTAGATATACCCGTAAACAAAAACTTTGTTGTTATTTAAACAATAAATGAGTTCTTTTCAACATCTTTATTTGTTATTTGTTAAAATTTTGAACATACTGGTTGTGGAATTCTTGATATTGCGTATGTTTTGTTTTTCTGTAAAAAGTGTACGAAAAAATGAATCGTCAGGAAATCTGAACCACTTACAGTAATGTACGATAGTTTTTTACATGCTTTTTTTACATGGTAATGAATGACAATTTACAATACTCTCAGCTCAGGAATTTTTCAGAATTGAGTATGAAACTGACCGATTTTAGTCCGGTTGAATAAACAAAACAAACATGATTTTTAGCCTAAGGAGACCTTTTTTTTTTTAGATTAGGATGAAGAAAAAAATAACCATTTTATAAGGAACTCATTCACTGAACTTTCATATTTTTATTATATAAATGGTAATCAGATTAAAAAATTACTGGTTGAATAATCGTAGGAAATGTTAAGATATACAAAGTGGTTAGCTCCCCTTGACCGAACAGGCACATAAAGCTGTGAGTAGCGAAGCGGATCAAAAACTCATGATCGATTAGAGAAAATTTGAGGAGGAGGGAGAACTTGTATGACGAGCTGTCAGTTACTCTGCCCCCTTTTCGTTTTTCTTATCTCTTTTCTGTTATTGCGATCATTTGGTTCTAATAAAGGAAGGTGAAAAAGGAAAAGATGGGACTTTATTTTGCAGATCCCACTGTGCCAATGCACCCAACATAGTAATTATCACTCATCATCTTCGACTTTTGTAATTTTTAATTAACAGGATTAAGTTTTTAATATTTGAAATTCTCTAGTATTTTTTACCGGGCTACACGAATTCTTCAAACAGACTTTAAAAATCTAACAACTATAATTATTTTAGGAAATTTCTCTGAAATTGTACTGTTAGCATACATATTTTTGATAAGGGGTTTTATATATTTTGTTAACAAAAACATAGTTTACTGTAATCGACCGGCTATTTTTTGTTGATAGTCTCTTAAACATGTATACCCTATATTGTTGAATATATATTTTCTTTTTTGCAAACATTAAAAATTGAAATGTACCAAATGAGTTAAAATGCTCTAAACAGATACAATTTAACAGTCATTAAAAATCATATATTCAATCAAATTGTATTATACGTTATGGCAACACCGGCGAAACGAGAACTGTCGCACCACCTTAATTCTTCTTTCCGTCAAGTAATTTTCCGCCAAAGTTTTTTGGCATATTTATGGTTTTCCTTTAGATCTCCTTTTGAAAATATGAGCTATATATTTGTACTGAAGCCACTGAACCATACTTATATAATACTTTTAATCATAAATGATCATTGTTGTAAGCAAAACTATAACCTAAACCTTATCACGACGTGTAAAAAAAAGAACTGGACTCGAAAACCACTGGAATTAAGAAATTGATGCGGTCAAATTATTTCCCGTAATACCACAACTCAGTCTCTATGAAGATTAAAACATTTTTGTTGTTTTATCAGTGATTGGGTCCTGAAATCGGTTTGGAAAAACTGATAATGAATGAGTATATTTGTTTGGATGACATAATCACGAAGTGCGTTTTATAAGTATTTTTTTGCATCGTAAACTTGTCGAATAAAGCTATGACCATACGAAAAACACAGGTATACTGTATATATAAACCAATAAAATGAGTGTAATAAATTATCATGATAACGGTACTTGATGGTTGTGACCATTATATACATACCACACTTTTTTTTTTATTGAGTATTAAGAGAAACGAGTTTGGATAGATTTAAATTAAAAAGGAATCAGATCATTTTCGTAGACTAGTGTTCAATTTTTTTTTAAATATAATATTCAATAGCTTTAATTTCAAGATGTCGGATCGTGATTAGGAAAGTGAATGTTGAGAGTCTGATAAAGAAATTGGTACCCAAAATTTCCAAAAAAAAATGTGCAATCGGATATATGAGAAAAATTGGGAAGGAGAAGGAGACGTATTTTAACTTGCATACGTCATTTTACTTCAAGAGAGCTGAATTGCCGAGAAATTGAAATTCAAGGAATCACAATATAATCAATATGTTTTTTGCTGAAGTAATATTGAAGTAAATATATTACCATATTCACTAAGAATATCTCTCAATCCTCATTGCAACAAACCCAAACCAAAAAAAAAAAAAGAATCTTAGCTCTTTGTTCCTAATAATATTGATGTCACACAACAAAATCTTTTTTTAATTCATGTAAAGCTTATAGAAGGTCATTTTGTTACACAAATCAATATTATGGATATCATAGAGCGACCACAAACTTTATACAGCTGTGTAGGATTGGATCATATCGTATCGAAAATATATCTCTCAAACCATACATGTTCACAAATTCCAACAAGGACTTCTTTTTTTCGCAAGAAATTGCATAGTCTGTGATTTTATCCAATCTGGGTCAAACATACAATTTCTTTGTAATTAAGCTTGCAAATAGACCACCTATTTGGCGACAGGTTGCTTTGAATTGTTAAGAATCTATTGCTTGATTATGCCGCTGCTGGAATTTAGAACAAACATTTCCGTACATGTATGTTTATGAAATAAAAAAGGAGATTCTTAAAAAGATTGTTACTGGTAAACAAGTAAAATGTCTCTTTTTAAAACAAAAAAGATAAGCATCTAGATATATAGGTACTGGTATGTAAAAGGTAAGGGTGCGAATGACATAATATTTATGACGTGGGTATTTTCGAACAAAAAATGCAACTTTCTAAAATCTTACTCCTGGACAAGCATACACACTAAGTATCTTTGCGTGGGTAATGCTAAGCATCTAGTAAATCGTTGTTGAGAAGGGTGTTTTCAGATTTTGCATAGTTACATTACATATAAATATCAATAGGGCCCATTCGTCGTTGTTTTAAGACTTAAAAAATCACAGTTATAAAAGAGTAACACTTGTAAATTACTAAAACCTGGCAGTTAGTATCCAAGTTCATAAACGTAAGCCCTACACACAGACAGTTTACAACAGGACTAAAATCAACATGTATTAGATTGTAAAGGCTTGCTTCCATTTAAGTTTGATATTTCAACTAGCAAAGGCTTGTTGAGCTATGGATATTCAAATTAATCATACCATTGATATCGTAAGTAAACTATGGAATATATTGAATCAACAATGTTACAATCAGTGAGGACTATTCGTTTTCGTTTTGATGAGTACTGCATAAATATTTGAACAAAAAAACCATAACAGTTTCAGATGGCATTATCCAAACCAGATGATTCAGTTATTGTCCAGGACACATTGGACATGGCCCAGCACTATTTGGTGTGTGGCATTAAAAACTGTAAGAAGAACTGTCAGTTTTACTGCAATCTTTGTCACAGACCAATGTGTAAACGATGCAGAGATGAACACCGAAAGAGTCCGGAAACAAAACATCATGAAATGGTCGGTTACCGACAAAGAAAACTGAAACTTCCTGTGGATAAATGCAAGGATCACCCGACCAAAGATTTAGACATGCTCTGTAATAACTGTCAAATTCCAGTTTGTTCTAAATGTGTAACACAAAACCATCAAGGGCACGCATTTGAAGATTTGGAGAAAATATATTCCGAAAGGTCCATTTCTTGTCTTAAAAAAATTTATCAAATTAATCAGGAGTTGCTCCCAGCCTCTAAACATATAAAGAAAAATGTTGCAGACAATAAAGATGCAATAAAAGTGTCCATGGAATATATAAGAACATCCGTGAAGGACGAAACCAAATCTTTCATACGTTTGGTGCATAGAATGACGTCAAACAAACTTGATAAACTTCAAGAAATAGAAGATTCACTCCTGGAAAATCTTCAGAACCAAGAAAAAACATACCACGAGTACATTTCTTACCTTGAAAACCTTTTCCAAGATTTACAAGCCCACCGAGCATGTACTAGAGTTCAGAACAATCCAATTATTTTTTCGCCTCGTGAATACTTTAATATCCAACCCAT